>NW_009270001.1:6090342-6109801 GCF_000687185.1 Egretta garzetta | reverse complement strand
CTGAAGTCAATTTCTCTCTCCATGCCACAGGGAAAGGAAAAGCGTTTTTCATAAAGGGATGAATATGTTAGTAAAATGACAAGAGTTTGGGGGAAGGAATACAGAGGAACATCTGAGCCTAATGTAATTTTAAAAAGGGTTTGAAATCAGCACAGCAGCTTCTTAAAAGAAAGAAAAAATGCTGAACTGTTGTGGACATCTCAGAAATCCAACAGATACAGCATAGGATATGCTCCAGCATTGGATCTTAAACTAATTATCACAGGTCCTAAGACCTCATGCCTGTGGGTTGGAAAAATTGGGAGGGCGGGCATACTGGATAACAAGGGCTTTTATATACCACTGTAACAGAGCAATCTCATTGACAAGATACATGACAAAATATCAAATTTATCCATCCTTTGGGCAAATAATGAGATTGGATGGATAATGAGATTGTTAATTGCAGTGCAATAATATTTTCTGCAAGGAATTGTAGAAAGGAGGGAGAAAGCAAGAAAAAGCTAACTCCTGAAAGATGAACACAGGGAACAGACTGAGATTATTTTGTTAAATGCTATGCTGAACACATTACTGTACTCTTCTTGTAGCAAACAAACAAGTAAAATGCATGCAGGCATTGCTTTTAGCAACCCAGATAAACCCTCACGCACCTTGAACATGCCTAGTTTATTTTATACCAGTCCTTAAATTTGCTATACAAGTTTTAAAACATAATTTATGTTTTTAAATGCAGTTATTAAAAATAAATCTGTGGTAATCTCCTCAGATTCCTTTTCTGCACATACATTTTCTGAGGAGAGGGAGGATGTAATAGGTAGTGTCCTGAAGTAATTCTGGCATGAATAAAATGTTTTGAGTGCACAGCTTTGGCTAAGTAGAAATGCTTTCTAATGCGGGGTGAGGCATGTTGTCTGGTGGCTTATGTAGTATTTTAATGTATTTACATATTTACTGATGAGGGAATAGTTGAAGGCATAGATACAAATATATTCACACATATAAACCAACATGGAAAAAAAAGACACACACACACAAAAAAGCTGAAGTATACCACACAAACACACCACATACATAGTATGGCATACCAGTAAAATATATTCCACAGTAGGGAAACTGGACCAGTGCAGGCCATTTATTTTTCATTTTCCCATTAATTTTAATTATGGAATTCAAATGTATTATACTTGTTTTAAAATTTTATGTCATGAATGCATGCCGAGAGCTTTGCAAAAGCACATTTCAAACAATTCAATTTCCAAGATCTGTGCCTAATGAGCTACAGAGGAACTGGGACCATATCCTACCCAGGTTTAAATTATTAATATATTTTTCATAATTCTCCATTATCCTTCTTGGAAAACAGCACATTTCAAGTATTCTCAAGTGATGAGGGCTTTTTTTGCCTTCCAGATTCTGTTTTTACTTCCAAGTCTCACTTCTTCCCTGTTTCAGAAGTCTCTTTTTGCTGCTGACGTTGACTGAGGACATTATTCACATATTTGTATATAGAAAGTGGAACATCTCTCTGAAGCTGAGAACCATCTTGTTTTTCTTTTCTCATTTCTACACTTACATGCAAACAGGAGGGAACAAAAATCAGAAATGTGCATTTACCTACCCACACATGTGTACTTTAAGGATGAGCCAACATATACAATCCACACATGGGGACCCACCTACATGTTAATTCACACAACTTAAACATGCTGGAAAGCTTCAACCCCTGCAAAGGCATGCCTGCATGTTTTTGAGCACCCAGTTCTGTTACATTGGCTTTAATAGTATAAACAGAAAATGCAAATTCATACATACCCTTAATCACACAGACGAAGGGCCTCATTTGCATACCCTTCATAATTCAATTTAATTTTTTTTTTGTCAAGAGTTGTGAATGCTTCATGTTTGCTTTAATCAGAATGTTGACATTTACACTGAAGCCAATTTCTCTTTTTCTATTCCATGTTTTGTTTAACCATGACAGCAAACTGGAGGGAACAGACTTTTAAAATTGGCTCTTTGCCCGGAATGCATCATTTCTCTTGTAGTTGTTTCCCCACCACCCACCCCCTCCGTGCTAGGCATTGCAAAAAGAAATGTGAAAACATACTCTGCAAACACAGGAGTGAGGTGTTAGTGCTTTTAGATAAAGATTTGTGTTGTATTTTAAAACTAGATTGCTGTACAGTTTCAAGCTATTAGCAGGAACCTATTACACCATCGCTTTGGGTCCTTGGAGAGATGTGCTTAGTGTATTTCAGTAATTCAAGGCAAATAGAAAACCTACATGTGAAAATATTTAATGGCAAAGGCACCAACTGCTCAAGGCTGCTGGAGGAAGGAGGCATGCTTTCTGTTAACTCTTTCCTTGGGCAACAGCTTCTGCTACTCTCCCTAAAACTCTCAATTGGGCTCCAGTCCTTTGTGGATGTAGGAGACTAATGATGCTGAGCAAATTTTCTCTGACTTCTTCTGTGGCCTGTGTGCGTGTAGTTATCTGCTCACCTATACATAGCACTTCAGTCTGCTTTTATTATCTCTCAGCATTCAGACATTTCAAGGCTCATCCTGAAGAGAAGAAAACAAAATTTGACTTTTTCAGAAAATTGATAGACAAAGAAAGGGAATAACTGTAATGACGACCAAGCACCTCTGCTGCAATCCGGGGGTAAATTCAAGCCTGGATGCCCAGTTGTTTTATCTGCTATGGCTTTACCCATACTAAAGGGTGTAATACCAGGTCCTTTTCACCACATGACAACAGTCTTCATATTAGTTAGAGAATTTCTGGAAGATAAACAGAATTTGCCACAAATATTTTTGATTTCTGTTTTTTCTTTTTTGTTTTTTTTTCCCCCCAAGAATGAAAACAGAGCAACCAGACAGATCCGTGTAAGTCCTCCCCAAACTAGAATTTGTGTTAGACACTTTGCATAGATCTTGCAGAGAACTTGCAATGCACTGACTTGCACAAGCTGCTAAGTACGGAGGATTCCACATGACTGCTTAGAGCATGTCCTGGTTTCGGCTGGGATAGAGTTAATTTTCTTCATAGTAGCTAGCATAGTGCTGTGGTTTGGATTTAGTACCAGAAGAATGTTGATAACACACTGATGTTTTCAGCTGTTGCCAAGTAGTGCTCAGACTACCCAAGGACTTTTTGAGCTTCTCCTGCTTGCCCAGGTGCATAACAAGCTGGGAGTACAGCACAGCTAGCACAGCTAACCCAAACTGACCAAAGGGCTATTCCATACCATAGAACGTCATGCTCGGGGGGGTCAGTTGGTCGGTTGGTCGCGGGCAGAGTGGTCGCAGCTCGGGCTGTCTGATCGTGGGTCAGGGGCAGTGATCGCTGCTGTGGACGGGCTGGGCATCGGTCAGCGGGTGGTGAGCAATTGCATTGTGCATCACTTGTTTTATATATACTGTATATTCTCTTACCATTATTATTATTATTATTATTACTATTGTTATTCTTCTCTCTTATTAAACTGTCTCTATCTCAACCCACGGGTCTTACTCTTTTTTCTTTTTTTCTGATTCTCTCCCCCATCCCACTGAGGGAGGGGGGGCAGTGAACGAGCGGCTGCATGGTGCTTAGTTGCCAGACGGGTTAAACCACGACAGAGCAGTGGTAAAAAGAAGACTTTTTTGAAGACACAGAATCCAAATCAGTAAAACCCCTATTTCAAGGTAAGATCAGATCCTGCCATGAACAATATCAAAAACTTCAGTCCTAAGGCACTCTTTCTGCTCATTGCCTATTGTAATGGGATCCCAATATAACAGGGACAAAACAGGAATACAGCACATAGGGGACATTTGAGATGGTAGAGAGAAGGGGTAAGATATAAAGTGGAATCTTCTCCATAATGTGGCTAAACAATTGATGGAAGAGTTCTCAGTGCTGTGAACATCACTTCCTATTTACCGTGAGTATAAAAGGTATTGAGCATACATAGCCCTCTGTATCACAATTGTCTGAGTGTCAGATGTATCTATTTTCCCTTGCTAAAACATCTATATAAGTATTTAGATTAAAAATATACATATGATTTTTTAAAAAATCTGCTTATTGAATTTTCTGTAACAACTTTTACATATAAAAAGATAATGTACCTGACAGATTATGACAGTTAGTAGAAAAAAACAGACTAGGGGAAAACATGCTGTGTGTTAATCAAAGGAAACACCTGAAACTGACAAAATAATAAGAGCTAAAACAACAAAATAAATATGAACCAAAGCTAACAACAGCCAGGAAACAAGGGACCAAAGTTATCTGGCTTACATTAGGTGTGAATTGGAAGAACACATGGCAATTATTCAATATCTATCCGTTACATTTGTTTGCATTTGTAATATATCCATCTGTACAATAAACTCAACATTTGCTTCTGAGCCAGGATTTTGCATGTGCTTAAGCAGAGCTGTGAGGGTTTAGATAGCTCAGGAGATGAACCAGAGAGAATTAAATACCTGATCACTCAGTCTGTCTGTCTATCTACCTGTCTGCTTAAGTCAGGCTTACTGTTGGGCTCATATGCTGACTAGAATTCTGCTCTAAAAAAGAGCATTGTTTGATCTTGAAAGGGAACCTAAATTCGGGATATGGACTAGGGCTCCAGAATCATTATCTGGGGGCAAATACAGCCTAGAAATACGTGGGTGCATACATTTATGTACTTAACTCTCTTTTCCCTGAAGCTGGTACACAGGGTCAAACTGTAAATCAGGAGGAATTATAGTGTATGGCCAATGTAATTAACCAGTATCAAACACTGATAATGAACCATTCATAAGGTTTTTCAGACTAATAACTTAAATGTTTTGGGTTTTAATTTGTGGTAGAAACATAATAAATTAAAACATTTATAATCTGATCACATGCTTTTCACAAAGGTGAAGAAAACCTACAATTAAAACAAGTGTTTCCAGGTAAACAGAATCACAGAATCATGGACTGGTTGAGGTTGGAAGGGACCTTTGGAGGTCATCTGGTCCAATTCCTCTGCTCAAGCTGGGCCACCTACAGCCCAGGACAATGACTAGATGGCTTTTGGATATCTCCAAGAATGGAGACTCCACCACCTCCCTGGGCTACCTGTGCCTGTGCTCAGTCACCGTCACAATAAAGAAGTGTTTCCTGATGTTCAGAGGGAGCCTTCTGTATTTCAGTTTGTGCTCACTGACTCTTACTCTGTCACTGGAAACCGCTGGCTCTGTCCTCTTTGCACTTTCCCTCCAGGTGTTTATACACATTAATGAGATCTCCCCTGAGCCTTCGCTTCCCTAGGCTAAACAGTCCCAGCTCTCTCAGCCTTTCCTCATGTGAGAGATGCTCCAGTCCCTTGATCATCCTTGTGGCCCTTTGTTGGACTCTCTCGGGTATGTCCATGTCTTTCTTGTACTGGGGAACCCAGAAGTGGACACAGTACTCCGGGTGTGACCTCATGAGTGCTGAGCAGAAGGGGAGGACATCCTCCCTCAGCCTGCTGGAAATAATTTGTCTAATGCAGCCCAGGATACCCTTAGCTTTCTAAGCAACAAGGGCACATTGCTGGCTTATGATCAACTTGGTGTCCACCAGGACCCCTGAGCCTTTTTCTGCCAAGCTGCTTTCCAGCTGAGTTGCTCCCATCATATATTGGTGCATAGTGTTGTTCTTCCCCAGGTGCAGTACTTTGCACTTCTTGTTGAACTTCAAGAGGTTCCTGTCAGCCCATTTCTCCAGCCTGTCACATTCCCTCTGGATGGCAGCACAACCCTCTGGCATAACAGCCACTCCTCCCAGTTTGAGTCATCAGCAAAACTTGCTGAGGATACTGATGTATGCTGATCCATACAGCTGGATGATTGCACAGCTTTGAACTGTTCTGTGACAAGAGGGGGAAGAAACCTGTACAGTAGTTCCTTTTGCTGAATGCTTACTGTGAAATCCAGTGATCATAGTCAACATCTTTCTTTTTCCTCCTGTATGAATGCCATAAATATTAGGTTGTAGATCATGTCCATGTTTTTCTGATTCTCTCCCCCATCCCACTGAGGGAGGGGGGGCAGTGAACGAGCGGCTGCATGGTGCTTAGTTGCCAGACGGGTTAAACCACGACAGAGCAGTGGTAAAAAGAAGACTTTTTTGAAGACACAGAATCCAAATCAGTAAAACCCCTATTTCAAGGTAAGATCAGATCCTGCCATGAACAATATCAAAAACTTCAGTCCTAAGGCACTCTTTCTGCTCATTGCCTATTGTAATGGGATCCCAATATAACAGGGACAAAACAGGAATACAGCACATAGGGGACATTTGAGATGGTAGAGAGAAGGGGTAAGATATAAAGTGGAATCTTCTCCATAATGTGGCTAAACAATTGATGGAAGAGTTCTCAGTGCTGTGAACATCACTTCCTATTTACCGTGAGTATAAAAGGTATTGAGCATACATAGCCCTCTGTATCACAATTGTCTGAGTGTCAGATGTATCTATTTTCCCTTGCTAAAACATCTATATAAGTATTTAGATTAAAAATATACATATGATTTTTTAAAAAATCTGCTTATTGAATTTTCTGTAACAACTTTTACATATAAAAAGATAATGTACCTGACAGATTATGACAGTTAGTAGAAAAAAACAGACTAGGGGAAAACATGCTGTGTGTTAATCAAAGGAAACACCTGAAACTGACAAAATAATAAGAGCTAAAACAACAAAATAAATATGAACCAAAGCTAACAACAGCCAGGAAACAAGGGACCAAAGTTATCTGGCTTACATTAGGTGTGAATTGGAAGAACACATGGCAATTATTCAATATCTATCCGTTACATTTGTTTGCATTTGTAATATATCCATCTGTACAATAAACTCAACATTTGCTTCTGAGCCAGGATTTTGCATGTGCTTAAGCAGAGCTGTGAGGGTTTAGATAGATCAGGAGATGAACCTTAAGCAGAGCTGTGAGGGTTTAGATAGCTCAGGAGATGAACCAGAGAGAATTAAATACCTGATCACTCAGTCTGTCTGTCTATCTACCTGTCTGCTTAAGTCAGGCTTACTGTTGGGCTCATATGCTGACTAGAATTCTGCTCTAAAAAAGAGCATTGTTTGATCTTGAAAGGGAACCTAAATTCGGGATATGGACTAGGGCTCCAGAATCATTATCTGGGGGCAAATACAGCCTAGAAATACGTGGGTGCATACATTTATGTACTTAACTCTCTTTTCCCTGAAGCTGGTACACAGGGTCAAACTGTAAATCAGGAGGAATTATAGTGTATGGCCAATGTAATTAACCAGTATCAAACACTGATAATGAACCATTCATAAGGTTTTTCAGACTAATAACTTAAATGTTTGGGGTTTTAATTTGTGGTAGAAACATAATAAATTAAAACATTTATAATCTGATCACATGCTTTTCACAAAGGTGAAGAAAACCTACAATTAAAACAAGTGTTTCCAGGTAAACAGAATCACAGAATCATGGACTGGTTGAGGTTGGAAGGGACCTTTGGAGGTCATCTGGTCCAATTCCTCTGCTCAAGCTGGGCCACCTACAGCCCAGGACAATGACTAGATGGCTTTTGGATATCTCCAAGAATGGAGACTCCACCACCTCCCTGGGCTACCTGTGCCTGTGCTCAGTCACCGTCACAATAAAGAAGTGTTTCCTGATGTTCAGAGGGAGCCTTCTGTATTTCAGTTTGTGCTCACTGACTCTTACTCTGTCACTGGAAACCGCTGGCTCTGTCCTCTTTGCACTTTCCCTCCAGGTGTTTATACACATTAATGAGATCTCCCCTGAGCCTTCGCTTCCCTAGGCTAAACAGTCCCAGCTCTCTCAGCCTTTCCTCATGTGAGAGATGCTCCAGTCCCTTGATCATCCTTGTGGCCCTTTGTTGGACTCTCTCGGGTATGTCCATGTCTTTCTTGTACTGGGGAACCCAGAAGTGGACACAGTACTCCGGGTGTGACCTCATGAGTGCTGAGCAGAAGGGGAGGACATCCTCCCTCAGCCTGCTGGAAATAATTTGTCTAATGCAGCCCAGGATACCCTTAGCTTTCTAAGCAACAAGGGCACATTGCTGGCTTATGATCAACTTGGTGTCCACCAGGACCCCTGAGCCTTTTTCTGCCAAGCTGCTTTCCAGCTGAGTTGCTCCCATCATATATTGGTGCATAGTGTTGTTCTTCCCCAGGTGCAGTACTTTGCACTTCTTGTTGAACTTCAAGAGGTTCCTGTCAGCCCATTTCTCCAGCCTGTCACATTCCCTCTGGATGGCAGCACAACCCTCTGGCATAACAGCCACTCCTCCCAGTTTGAGTCATCAGCAAAACTTGCTGAGGATACTGATGTATGCTGATCCATACAGCTGGATGATTGCACAGCTTTGAACTGTTCTGTGACAAGAGGGGGAAGAAACCTGTACAGTAGTTCCTTTGGCTGAATGCTTACTGTGAAATCCAGTGATCATAGTCAACATCTTTCTTTTTCCTCCTGTATGAATGCCATAAATATTAGGTTGTAGATCATGTCCATGTCTATGTTCCCTGGCCCAGTGGACAATTTTATATATGATGGGGTGTATCCAGGTTTAGAATAATTGTAGGGTTATAATGATAAATCAAGAAAGGTGTAAATGTTATTTTATTTGGTAAACACAGAGGCAGGCACACACAATTGCTTGCCAATTTGGGTAGAGCAGTGGGAAGCAGATAAAATGGTACTCCCAAAGCAGAAATAGATGCATGCCATTCATTTATCAGGGTTTATTCACAAGCATTTAGCTGGTCATATGCCAGGAAAAAGAAGTCTATGTCTATTCAGGCAAAAGGGAAGATGAATACTTCTTCACTTCAGGTAAGACCTGAACGGCCAGGTTGTTGCAGTGGGAGGGACCTCTGTTCTGAGCCAAAGTAGTCTTCGATTTTTAAAAGAATAGCCTAAATTCAGGAAAGGTATTAAGCTCTTGGAAGCCCAGAATAATGTCCAGTATGCCTTAGGGTGATATTAGTCTCATCCTCTCTTCTTAGCATCACCTATGGGATTCAGAGTCCTGCCAGTTAGCCCTGAATGCACTGAATTTCCTAGCTGATCCATTGCATATAGACAGCACTTCAGTCTTGTCAGCTGCGCAAGTGAGGCCACGCTGCTAACTGCCCCTGTGGACTTACTGTGAAAAAAATAATTTTCCATTCAGGAACTCTTTTCAGAAGGGCAACTGCTCCTTACACGTGAAAAGTTACAAATTTCATCAAAAGAGTTGTGTAACAAGCTAAAAAATGCTCAGGCCCTCAAAGGACTCACACATCTGTCTCTTTCTTTTGCTTCAAAGCAAAGTTGCCCATTAAATAAGCAGATAAATATTAGGAAATATCTCTTTCCTCTTAGATATTTAGTGTTGCAGCTCTCACGAACAGCAATACTGTTTATGAGAAAATTGAGAAGATATGAAATATGTATTTTTCTCATTTGTTATCATTAATTCAATATGGGTTTTCATGAGAAGCATGAGCAGTTTACCCCAATTCCTTGTGCAAGCATGTCCTGACAAGGCCGTGGGATACAGCATGTACTCACTCACAGACAGGCAAATGCACATCTAGTATAGTAGATGTCCAAAATTCCAGAAAGGAAAATATTTTTCCTGGAAACTTGACTCTCTTGGAGATATGAAACATCTGCAAGCCAAAAAATTATTGTGTTGTCAGTTTTTCTCCCTGTATGTATTTAAGTAGGAGGGCTAGAAAATAGTCATGGTAAAGGAAATGTGACTCTTTAATCTCTTACTTGGTGCATAGATTTCTTATGCTGATAGAAGCTTTCCAAAAGGAGTGCAGCAGCAGTTTTCAGTAAATGAGAAAGCTTCAGTTTCACAGGCACGCACAAGTGATTGCATTGGGCAGTTTAATAACATCCCATCCCATTAAATCAGCTTCTGTAACTGACCACGTATATATTCTTGGCCTGTCATGACTATGCTGTAAAATATATTTGCTTAATCTTATTTCACTGAAGTTTTGGCTAAAATTTTGAACCTAGAAATTGGAGTATACTGAGAACATGCACAGTAAGTTATAGCAGCTCAGCTAATGGAGATAATCTGGGAAGTTGTTATATTTTAACATGTTTGATTGGTGTTCAACTTCAGACATGAGAAATTGTCTGTATACGTAAGTTTTGCAAAGCATATGGGGCTGCAGTTGCTTATTCCAATGTAGAAGAGCAATGAGTTTCATGCACAGAATACTGCATGAAATACCAAGTCTTGGTGATATTATTTTCTAGCCTTTCAGAATCTCCCCAGCCCTTTACATTTACTCATGACCTAAAAATTAGCACAAATGGTGTCATTTTTCAACCTGTTCGCACTGTTGCCTGGGGTTATCTCTAGACTGTCAAGGCCTTGTTCCCCCTGGCCCTGCAATTTGTGTCATCAGTGACATCCATGCAATGGGAAATCCATCAACTCTTAGTGAACAACTCAGTACAGTCACCAAGGCATTTCAACTTAATTCTCTGATATAATTTCTTTGCTGGCATCATATGAAAAGGTAAGCGGGGAGATGTAGCCAAAGCCGTAGAGAGGTTGGTATCCATTCCCTCTGTCTTTATAGGGTGCAGGCTGCCTTCTTCCAGGATTTCTCAAACTTTCCCTTCTAGAACTTGCCAGCCTTAAATAGCAAAAGCATCAGCTAAAGAGCTTCAACTCTATTTGCTCTCATTTCGCATGCTGGTTGATCCACTTATGTTAGGCCTCTGTAGTGCTCTCTAGCTAGAATGTAAGTTAAAGAAATAGCAAGAGAAGCCTGTCAATGGAAACCAACAGAAAAAGTTATAAATAACTTTTTATTATCTTAAGTTCTGTGTGTGGGTGTGATTCTTCAACCTTGACCTTGGTTTAAATAAAAATAAAATTAAAAAGAATCAGCTCTTTCTTTACAGCAGAGACTTATTATGTACCATCTATAATGCTTATACAGTGCATGAAAGTAAATTTGAAAGGGAGTGAAGGAGACTTTAACAATGTAGAGCAGCTGAACAAATATATAACAATTCCTTGAATGAATGATTGGATGATACCTAATAGCAGGGAGTTTGCAATAGTACAAGATTATCCTCTGATAATTCTTCAGTTTTGACTGTTGCTGCCTGATAATCCCTGAAGCTTCTAATCTGCAGGATCTGAATCCATAAAGAGTGACAAAAAAACTTTACAATCAATTATAGTTACTGCCACAGAGCCATTAGTGAGCAGGTGAAACAAGTATGACCTTTTTAACTTCAAAGTCATGTCGGAAAGAAAAAAAATAAATCTAAACCCTCAATCCTCTTAGAATTTAAAATAAAATTGTGGCAGTTTTTAATCTAAAGTTTATTGCTTTTCAAATTCAGAAGATAGGTTTTTTTCCCTGGGCTTTAATTTGTTTCTTTTTGTCAGACAATCATATTAACTCCAAGCCTGCAACCAGAATCTGTTCATTTAATTGAACAACAGATGAATGAATTCTAGCAAGATGGTGGGCAGCACAGGGAGAGAGGGGCTTTGCCCCATGTTTTCAAGCCCCATCTAAAGTAATTCTCCTCAGACACTTTCCCCAAACTCAAACTTAATCTTGCAAACCTATCCTTGAGCTGATTGTTTTTCAGTATATTCCTCCATTTGTCTTACTTGCTTTCTTCTCCATGAAATGAATGGATTTTCTATTCTTTTTACTTGCCCCATAAAAACAGGACAATATGCTCTAAATTATTCACTATTCCATCAGAAAGACACATAGATTTATGAATTTTAAGTTCAAAAGAACTCACAGAATCATACAAAAAATTGGGCTTGAAGTAACCTTTGAAGATCATCCAACCAACTGCTGAACACAGGGAGAGCTGCAAAACTAGCTCAAGTTGTTCAGCTTCTCTGTTTCAGACAAGTTTTGAAGATGTCCAAGAATGAAGACTTTTCTCAATTCTCTCAGTTCTCTCTGGTGCGTGCAGTTATTTTGCTTTGATGAGGGAACAGTTTATTCTATAGTTCAGACTGCTCACAAAGGTATTAAACTGCCAGTACTGATCCCTCAGGAAGTTCATCACTAACCGTCTTCCTGTTGGACTTCAGACTACTAACTACCCATCTTCAACTCCCATAGTTCTGCCAGTTTTTCACCAACTTTGTAATCAAGCCATCTGACCCAAAGTTCTGTAATTTGGCTAGAAGGAAGTCCTTTCAAAGGGAAATTTTGGGAAACTATTTCAGAAGCCTTGCTATAAGGTAAATAGCATTCATTGCTCTCCTTTTGACCAGGGAGCCAGTCATTTCATCATAAAAACAATCAAGTTGGTCAAGTGTGATTTTCCTATTGTAGACATGTGCTAGCTGTTCTAGATCACCTTTTTGCCCTTCAAATGACTGGCACTAGCTTCAGTGAGGGTTTTGCTCCATAATTTTCTTTGTGGTGGAGGTGAAGCTGCAGTTAACCTGAGTCCTCTTTCTTACCCTTTTCAAATATATGACATTTGCCTTTTTCTAGTCATTGCCATAACCTTTCAAAGATGCTAAAGAGCAGTTTTACAATGGTACCAACCAGGTCCCCTCAGCCCCTTTGAATGTGTCCAGTCACAATTCATGGACTTACTTTATGTAGCCCATCTATTTAATTTGCTTCTATTTCAGTTCTACTTTATTATTGGTTGTACCTTTCTCTCCTAAACTTCACTAGTAGGCACAGAAACCTGGGAGTAGTTTTTGCCAACAGCAACTGATGCAAACATTAAGTACGTAAGCTTTTCCTGTAGTCATCAGCACAAGGACTACTGTCCTATTCAGCAGCAGGTCCACATTTTCCTTGGTCTTCCTCTTGCTGACAGTATTCCTTTCTCTTGCTGATAGTGTTGGCCTTCACATCCCTCACCGGTTTTAACTCCAGCTGGGATATGGCCTTCTTAATTCAATCCTTGGATGCCTGGACAATGTTTCTGTATTATTACTCATAGTTCCACTTTGAGCCAAGCTGGCCTCTGGCCATGCCCTCCTGTTTTGTGTAGATCAAGATGGATCATTCCAATGCTTTGAGGAGACTGCCCTTGAAGATTTTGTTTCTCAGGGCAGCCTCCTAGCATTCGCACATACCAATTCCCCAAACAAGCCAAAATCTACCCTCCCAAAACACAGGATCTTTATATTGCTGTCACCTTCCTCGCTTCCCTCAATGCTACCTCATGCTCACAGCAGTCAAGGCTGCAACTCTCATGTTCCTGATCAGTTCTGCTTTATCTGAATAGTATATCCAGCATAACATCTCTCTTGGTTGCTTCATTCAACATCTGCAACTAAAAATTACTACAGCAGTCTAGCTTACTCTTCTATGTAGCACCAGCCAGAGGATTTCACCCTTGACTTCAGTGTTGAGCCTGAAAAGTTGTCTTTGACTAAGGCATCTTTTCCAGAAAGGCATTCAGTATAGATCTGAGGCACAAAAAGTGGTGAATAAATTACTTTTGTAGATAGTTTTCATTCTTCATAAAAAATGTATGCTTATTTTTTATTTGAATTCACCTGAGTTTACCTTTCAAATGTTGTTAATCTTCTAGTATTTTCTTCAAGTTAAAGAGCCCTTTGGCCTTTTTTCTTACAAAAGTTGTTTACACGGAAAAATCATGACAGTGCAGTAAATATGGATGGTAAGTTTTCAAGCTGGGAGAACATCTTTAAATAGTATTTTCTGATTTCTGAAACTTGGAAGTGTAAAATTTCAGTAAGGAGAAAGTTCAGTGACTCCTGATGTATCTAAAAGTTTGTCCAAAGGCTTGAGGTAGTTCATTCAGGCATCCACTGAGCCAATTCGCTCATTCCTTGGCTCTATTGTATATGTAATAAGCATTACTGTGGGCCTCAGGTAAGACTTGAGCTGGAAAGTAATAGTATAACCTTATCAGAAGCAAATAGGGTAGCTTCTGAAACAATGACTTTTACATAGTGAGTATGATAAATGAAAGCACTTTCCACTTGTTTAAGAAACTAGGTTTTTATGAGTTTATTGTAGGATATTTAAAGGGTTGGAGAAATCCTTTATTTGAGTTTGTAAATTTTATTGGCACTAGTGTTCTCATCTTCTTTTTTAATCCTGGGATTTATTGCTTTTTATTTCAAAGCAATAAGAACTCAAGAGAAAATTCTCAGCACAGTGTTTCAGACTTTTTTGCCCAGGTGTAGGAGGGCTATTTTGCCTTCCCTCTTCTTCAGTTTAGCTGACATTTGAACTTAGCTCTTTATGTATCTATGCTAGTAGTCATTTAAACACAGGATTTTAAGCTTCATAATTTAGGAAGGAGTTTTATTTGTTTGGTATGGAGGAGTTTGGCAGGTTGGGTTTTTTGTTTGCCCCCTAAATATTTCTGTATCTTTCTTTGATTTAGGATTTATGAAATTAATTTAGCTGCAGAAATTTTTCAGTTTTCCTTCCTTATTTCTTATTGGTTTATTTTTGTTTGTTTAGTTATCTCCTATATTTAGTCATTCTCTTTAGTTTTTCCAAACTTTTGCATTATTTTTAAAGCAACTTTAAGATTAGGAGTTCAACATATTAAAGTATTCTCAGAATGATGGATGGCAATTTTTTGAGCTCAATTAATTTGCATTACAAACCGCTTTCATGATGTTATTGTCACAATTTAAAGAGTCACGGAAAACTTTTTTAAAAAATCATTTTTCTTTTGCTTATTAATATGAAAATCAGCTATGAACTTCATTGTGAATGTTGTTTTTTTCACTTACACATAGCAAAAGTAGATAGGTCATTTTAATTTCCTGAGCTTTTTTTATTCAAATTTCTGCATTACTTTCTTGAGTGCAGAGCTTAGCATTGGACTTTTGCTATCTGAGAGTTCTCTAAATGGGAAGAGCCAGGTAAAACTGTTGGAGCAGAAAAGAAGAGTCTGAGTGTTCCTCTGTTTGAAAGATTATGCTGACTCTGAAGTCTGGTCTAGGCTTTATTGCCATCAGTGGGCAGCTCTGTTTCAAAGTCAGTGTATTATGATTTGCCAGAGTGAATCAAGGATGGGATCCTCTACAAACAGCCATGGGTGGGAGCATCACTTATGTTGTGGTTTAACCCAGCAGGCAGCTAAATATCACACAGCCATTCACTCATTGCCCCCTTCTCCCTCTCCCCAGTGGGATGGGGGACAGAATCAGAAAAAAAGTAAAACTGGTGAGCTAAAGACAGTTTAACAAAACAGCAGAGGGAAATAATAACAACAACAACAAAAAGAAGACGAAGCAGCACAACAACAACAGTAGAATATACAAAACAAATTATGCACAATGCAATTGCTCACCACCCATTGATCAATGCCCAGCTCATACCCAAGCAGTGGTCACTTCACCCCAGCCAACTCCCCCTGGTTTCTATACTGAGCATAACATCGTATGGTATGGAATAACCCTTTGGTTAATTGGGGACAGCTGTCCTGGCTGTGCCCCCTCTTAGATTCTTGTGCCCCTGGCAGAGCAGGGGAAGCTGAAAAGTCCCTGACTGGTGTAAGCACTGCTTAACAACAACTAAAACATCAGTGTGTTATCAACATTCTTCTGGTACTAAATCCAAAACACAGCACTATACCAGGTACTAGGAAGAAAATTAGCTCTGTCCCAGACAAAACCAGGATAACTTACTTCTGAGATGCACTACCAGCAGGCTTGTTAAGTTCAGACAAAAAATGCTATGCGAATTTAAGTTTCTATCAGTAGGTTACTTCACTTTCCACTTCTCACATAGCAACTTTGCTAAATTCACAGTACTGCAAGGCATTGATGACCTAAACTGAAGTATGTTCAATGAAATTAAACAGAACATAAAAAGAAAATTGTTTCAATATAGGTACATGAAATTAATTTACTCACTGAAGTTTTTTCCACATGTATTAGCTTTCTAGATAATAGCATAGAACCCCTATAGCCTCATCAGCAAGAAAGAAGAATTTCTATATGGTCGTACATCCATTCTCAAAGCGACATGGCAAGTACATGGGAAAATCTCATATAAAACTGATTTTCTCTTCAAGTTCTACAGATGGAACCAAAATTATTACCTTGAAAGAGATATCAAACAAAGCTATTATACAAAACCATGTTATCTCCCATAAAATTTTATTACTTTTTTTTTTTTTTATTGAACCTTTTTATCCCTATTGAACTAAATAGATTAACAAATGTTATGAGCACCAGCAAGCTGGAAAGAAGACCTCTTCCTTCCTTGATGCAGTCCACATCCCATGAGCATCCCATCATGCAAATACAGCTCTAAGTCACTGACATCTTTTTAGCCCTTTTCTATAGAGTGCATATCCTACAGTAAACTTGAAAAGGGGTGTTTAACCTGTTGGAGTGAAGGACAGGATATTTTCCTAAAAAGCAGCTATTTCACAATGAATTTGGTCAACTGAATTTGCAACTGTTAGCAAACAAGTTTCTGCAGCTACCAGAAAATGTCATCTCCAGGTTTATTGCAGCTGTGAAAAATGTTATGTTGAGAAGACCTCTCTGCTTCAAATGCTTGACTTTACTTTGTCACTTAAATTATCCATCAGGAGTCACATTTTCTAATGAGTGTCCTTTGATGGCTTGTACTTCTTAAAGTTAAGTATTTCAGCATGCCAAGGTGACTTCAAGGAGGAAATGCACTTAACTTATTGTTAATTTGAAGGGCTTTTCTTGTGGGCAGCATGATTATCTCATCTTGTCAGGGAGGTGGCCAGAGGTTAGCTTTTGTTCTATCTTTGTCCTTTTTCCTCCAGCTCCAGTTTCTTGTTCATTCTTTGCCAGAATACAAATCAAGGCAATGATGTGTGTTGGATAAAATGTCCATCATCTTTCTGGTGTGCATCTCTATCAAACTATATTAAACCACAGCCCTTTGTAACAGTGAAGTGAATGCAGTATTGGTACAATCAAACCATGGTAGTGAATAATGCTAGCGTATAAGACTCTCAGGTCCCACAATAAGGGTGGGAAAAAAATGGAACTTTTCCACTTTGATAGGTAGCAGCTAAAACAAAGTGTCCTACAGTTAAAGATTTCTAATCCAGATACTGGGCTGCTGTGTTTAGATACAGCTGCATGCTGCAGGGTCAAGGTTCTTGGGTTGTTCATATAAGCCCTCAAAAATTAGGATTTTCTTTTGCTCGCTATAGGTCTCCTGTTTGACTTCAGCAAGTCATCCAGATCCAGTTACTGTCATTATGTAAATGCCTATCTCCCAGTGATTTTAGTATCTTTGGTCTGGCCTTTATTATGACCCAGTTCTGCATGTGCAACTGGTATTTCTATTCAACCATATGTTATTTAAACTGATATTCAGCCAATTGTCAATAAATGCATAACAAAGGTAGATAAAAAGACAAATCACTAAACCAACTAAGCTAAATTTACCATACAGTAGCCTTCATTTTGAGGCAGACACAGATTGTGCTTCTACCTAAATTTCTGAATCGTGAAGCTTCAGTTCAGTCAAGTCCCAAACTAAAAATCCTCAGTACCTTGCTGGTACCTGCAATGCTTTACAAGATTCTGTCCTATGTTAAGTGGAAAACTGAGTTAGAGAGCAGTAACTGCAGGAGTAATTGCAGTCTACTGTCTCTAGATTTGTTTTCTGAAGCTTTCTACAAGGGATGCCCTTTCCACCATTTTCACTGTTACAGAACCAAAATGGAAAATACTTCCTCTTATAAAATAGAAGGTAATTTGTCCCAGCTTGATAGCTCAGGTGTATAACCAGAGACCACATCCGCTTGCTTGTAAGTCACCAAAAACCAGAGTTCATGAAATCTATAAAAGATTTGTGACCAGTCTGTTCATCACATTTTTAACTGAGTCTGCACCTCTCGCTCTTGTACTTATGTTTATATCAGAAGCTACTTGATACGATGCAATCTGAATCTATACTTTCACCTGATATTTTTTTCACAGCTTTTTTCTACAGTACAGTCCCCAGTGCCTGTAATACCATTACTTAACATAATTTGGTCATTCAAAATGGCTTTCTTTGCCACTTGTGAAACTTAATGAAATTTCCTTGCACATAGCTATTTTTTTTTACTCATGCATAGTCTGCAGCGTCAGAGCCTCATGAGGAGCACATTACCTTGATGTGGTCACACATAGGAATTTGAACGTAAATGTCACTATTTTCTGTTCTCACTGCTAATGGACAAAATGAAAATCAGTCTTTAAAAGTGCCTGTATCCATGAGCTATTCAGGATAAGTAAAACTACTTTTTTTCGTACTGTAAAGAATCTCAGTTAAGTGGGAATCTCAGTTACAAGCTTAAGGTCATCAGAATGAGGCTGAAAGGAAGACTAAATTAAAGGGGGAAATTAATTTCAGAATAAATATTTGAGCACTTGTGTTTGATTAAAAGAGTGTAAATAGTACAATAAAAATAAAATAAATTAAAATAAATTGACTGTTATTAATAATAGTTAATTTTTCATGGCATCTTTCATTCATAAATTTCTAAGCTGAGATCTAAAAGGGACTTTGTAATGTCTATGTCCTGAGTAGCTGTACTGAAATTTTGTTTTAATAACTTCTGAAATGGAGTCCACAACCTTAGTCTGCTCTTAAAAAGTGCCTTGAGAGAGTTGTATCTTAGCATGACTTTCACAAAAAGACACCTGCTAAGTGACTTCCTTGAATCCTTTTTCTTCCCATGATTTGTGAACCTTACTCATTACATTTAGAGGATATCTTCCTTAATGCAAGACTGTATCTTAGAAATCCCTACAGAAGTTGAAGAGGGGTCAATTGAAGCTGTTTTTATGTAGTAGCCCAAATATTTAAGCATTTGTGAAGAATAAAGCACAGACAGATTATTCTGGAAAAGGTGCAAACCTATAGCTTTCCTGTCTCCAGACAGTATCCAACTTTTAAGTTATAGATAACTATGATACACTTCCTTCCACTTCCTCCTATTTCACCTATATCAATAGAATTCATAATTAATTAGGGGATGTTAAGCATATTCATATAGAATCATAGAATCATAGAATCACTTTGGTTGGAAAAGACCTTTGAGATCATCGAGTCCAACCTTTAACCTAACCCTGCCATCCCACCACTAAACCACGTCCCTAAGCACCTCATCTATCCTTCTTTTAAATACCTCCAGGGATGGGGACTCGACCACCTCCCTGAGCAGCCCATCCCAGAGCCTGACAACCCTTTCAGTGATGAAATTTTTCCTAGTGTCTAGCCTAAACCTCTCCTAGCGCAGCTACAAACCATTCCCCCTCGTCCTATCATCTGTTACCAGGGAGAAGATGCCGACCGCCACCTCACTACAGCCTCCTTTCAGGTAGTTGTAGAGGGCGATCAGGTCTCCCCTCAGCCTCCTCTTCTTCAGACTAAATAACCCCAGTTCCCTCAGCCGCTCGTCATATGACTTGTGTTCCAGACCCCTCA
>NW_009270001.1:6080864-6087956 GCF_000687185.1 Egretta garzetta | reverse complement strand
TTATATCCCTTCCCCTTTCAGGCCTAGTTTAAAGCCCTCTCTACAAGGCCCGCCAGTTCATGAGCGAGGATCCTTTTTCCCTTCTGAGAGAGCTGGGCACCATCTGTTGTCGACAGGCCCAGTGCCATGAAAACCTCTCCATGGTCAAAGAACCCCAAGCCCCTCTGATGGCACCAACCTTTGAGCCACATGTTAACTGCTCTAGTTTTCCTATTCCTTTCCATGTTCCTCCTGACACTAATGGGATTGAGGACAACACTACCTGTGCTCCTGATCCTTCAGCCATTTTCCCTAGTGCCCTGAAGTCCCTTTTGATCGATTTGGGGCTTCTCTCTAGCATCTCGTCGCTGCCTGCCTGTACAATCAATAGTAGTCAGAGGGCTGTACCAGACCAGGGAGTCTCTTGGCAATGTCCCTGATCCGGGCCCCAGGGAGGCAGCAGAATCTCTAGTCTGTAAGCCACAAAGAGGTCTGCAACCTTCAAGAATTCCTTCTTACCTGGGAGTGATAAGGTAACATTTTTTAGTGTTGTGGTTGAACAGCTTTTCAAAAAGAAAATTTCTTCTAGTAATGAAGCTAGAGTGATTCTTTGTCATTCTTCTCATGCACTGCACATCCTTTAGTTAATCTTGAATTCTTTCATAAAAGAGAAAATACAAAAAAAGTGAGAGTACATTACTCTTCTTGCGTTTTGGTTTGGATTGGTTGGGTTTTTTTTCTCAGAAATACTGACTACATCTCAGAGGAGAAAAACAAAGGGATCCCTCCACCAAAGCTTCATACTGATGTCTCAAGAAAATTCAGTAAATATAAATCACAGCTATATATTGTTGACCCTATTGACTTTTTGACTTTGAGTGACCCCTTGCAGTTTGTAGAGATCTAGCCACTAGAGTCAGAGAAGTCTGGAGAGCTACTCAAGAAACTGAATGTGGGTTTCTGCTTTTTAAGAGATGTTTGATGCCACTTTGTATAGGCAAAAGTCTTCATTTAATTACTTACATCGAATCAAGGTCATCTGACATTTAACCCCATACTTGTCCAGAGGGGAACAAGCCCTCTGTGAAAGTTTCTCAGAAATCTGAAATGTCTTTAAATCATTAGATATGTACACCCAGGCAGCTGTATCAAACCTTCACCCTGCAAGCTGGACATCTACTTAGAATACAGTGACCTTTTATTTATTTATTTTCCCAACATACAGTAAAAATAATGCTAAGTATGGGTCACATGTTGCCGTTACTGTTTAAGCAGAACAGCCCCATGCCATCTTTTTATAGTAGAGGCATTCAACCATTGTTTAGACAGTGATACATTTTACATGTAAATGACAGAACACTGGAATGGAAATTAGGAGATCTGGATTATATTTATGGCTCTGCTATAACCTGCTATATGACCCTTAGTAAATCACACCATTTTTTAAATTCTATTTCCTTATCTATATTTATCTGTCTACTTCATTCGGAAGACAAACTTCTTATGCAGGGAATCTTCCTTGCTAGTATTCCTCAATGCATATTTAGATATCTTATTAATTATTTTAATTATGGTAATTTGAGAAATAATACCTGTGAACAGAGTGGTATTACACTATACATAGCTTATATAAATGTGGGACAGGAATAGGGCTAGTCTTTTATTTAGGGGTTGTAGAAATACAAAGAACATTGAGAGTAAAAGGGAATATTGTACCTTCAGATAAAACCAAACACACAGATTCAGGAATCACTAATAAATCCATCAATTTTAGAAAATGCTACAGTGACTGTGGTGAGATGATAGCTTAATAGTCAGGTCAGGAAAAAGGAGATGATTTCTCTTTGAATACAGTTTACTGAAGGAGCCACAGCCACTTAGGGGATTTTAGCTGTATCTGAATTTCAAATGTCTCTAAATTTCAGCTCTGATTCTATATAAAATAACCTTCAGCATGACTCCGCCCTTAATTTTATTTTATCAGGCATTTTTTTGATCTGATTCTTCATCGCCTTTTTGTTATGGGTGTTTATGCAAGGAGTAAGTATACAGTGAATGAAAATCATAACCTGAGCATAAATAGCATATTTTATATCTGAAATCATATTTATTTTGCTTTGGGACAAACGGCAGCCTGAGATATAAAGGAAAAGAAAAGCATGAATATGGGACTAGGTCTAAAAGAGCCAATGAAGTAAGCAAAAGTAAGGCTTATTTAAAAACTACGAAAAGTTTGCCTAATTTTATTAATGCATAATTCAGTTCATTTCTAGGTACCATATCAGGTTTTCACTTCTGGAGATATAAGATCTGTTCCACATCGGGTAGATCACACATTAAATATATTTCATTAATTTTTCATCCTTCCTCTTCTGGTCATCATAAAAACCGCAGTACCCAGCCCAGTCTGTAAATAAAAACTATAATTCAAAAATAACAGTGAGTACTGGGGTTCCAGATCAGGATTGATTTAAATGGATTGATGTAAATGGACTGTCCTCAGGTCCTGATTCAACAAAGCATTTCAACATACTCATAGTGTTTAGTGCTTGATCAGTCCCATTGTTTTCCTAAGGTAGAGCTTTATTTTAGATGCATTATAGCTGTTGCAGACCAGTTATGTTAGTCTCTTACTAGCAGGACAAGAACTATTCATAAATATTAGCTGAGGTTTGCTCTTGTGCAGAAATTGGACAACTTTTGATGTGCAAAGCCAGACTGCAGACTACAAATATATGAAGGCTGATGTTGAGAGGCTATGGATAGGCTGTTCTGTAAAAGGGGGATAATTGCAACAGGTCAGGCAGTGCACTCTGCTAATCTGTCTGGCACTAGAAGACTTCAAAAAATGATTCTACAAATAAGAAATTCTCATAATACAAGTGGGAGGAAAGAAAAAAAAAAAACATTCAGGAGATGAGAATGAAATTCAATCAGAACAATGTTTGTTTGGTGTTTTTTGGGAGTGGGGGTAGGGCATTGGTTTGTTTTCCTCCAGCAAATAATTAAATTATTTTTTCACTATGTTCCAGGTTTCTCATAAACCTAGGGCCTGGTGCCACCAGATCAAGACTTTTAGAAGTTATCAAACAAATGGTGGAGTGGTAAAAGGTATAATCAGTTTAAATTTGGGATCAACATAGTATTCAAGTATAACTGAAGTTATGACTATCTATATATATTTATGCAAGAAAAAAAATCAAGATGGTATTTTTGCTACGGAACCACAGACTCCTGCATGACATTGTTAAGATTAATAAATTGGGTAAAACTAGATTAGTGAAAAGTAGTTCAGAAATTCTGTTTCAAAGTGGTAAGTGCCCTGACCATATAGAAATTGATGACCTGATGTTAGGTAGCTTTGATTCCTACATAGTGCAACTACTGAGTGACCTACAAGCTACAAAGACTTTTCTTAAATTTCTTCTTCCAAAGTTGTTCCATTCTCTATAAAATGTTAAAACATTTACTCTTTTATTCGTAAGTTTCTGAGAATGATTCCACAGAGTACATCTACAGTAGCAATATTTTTGAAGTCCAGATTCTTTGTCTGCTTTGCTATAGACGTCTTACCTCCCTGTTGCCCTCTAGTTCCAGGGAATTATAATTATTTTAAAAAAAGGAGAGCAATGATTTTGCCTCTGCTTCATTCTTAATGCAAAACAGGCAGTGAAACTGGTCTTTCTATGTTCTAAATGAATGTTGCAAGTACTGGATTACAGAGGCAAAACCATTCACAGCTACCAATGTGCATACACTGCAAGGACAGTGAGCTCAGCAATATGCTCAGAGTTCCTGGTCCCCTGATCATACATGTTGAGGGATCAGGGGGATACCATCTCCTATCTCTTTCTGTGCACTGAAGTGACCAGAATGCACAATATTCCATATGGCTGGGATAGGCATCTGAAACCCCTGGTGTGGGGTGCATCACAAGTACACCTCTTCTGTAATGAAGACACAGCTTGCCTCCTCTACCGCCACCCCTAAACAAATGCACGCTGCTTCACACTGTGCTGAACACAGCCCAGAAAGAGGTTCTGAGAATTACAGCAGGAACAGGCTCTGCAGGTAACATAAGCAATGAAACATATAGGTTCTGAACTAATGGGCTGTAAGTACTGACATATTAGACAGTTGTGCAACAGATCTCAGCAGTGAAAGTTGGGATGTCTAAACACACTGGTTTATCTGGAGCTAACTCTGGTATATCTGATCAGTGCTGCACTAGATGATGATCCTGTAATGAAACAACATGGACATCTTGTAGGGTTCGGTAGCCACAGCAGTAATTTTAGGGCATCTAGGATCATCCATTCAATCTGAAAGTGAGTGGCATGGAATGAGCTTTCTGTGTACTACTAAACAATCTTGATTCTCAAAAGAGAAAGGCCATATCCAGACGGCCTACTGGAATTTGTTTCTTGCCTGTTGCGTTCCCATTGTCTGTAAGAATGTTGACTGAGATACAACAAATCCATGTCAGGGAGCACACTAAAAATTTAGCAGTACAGAGAATTGAGCTTTTGTGCCTGGGAACGTCCTCTGGCACTGTCTAATTTGCTAGTGTAATTGTAATCAATGTGTATAGAAACCATGAAGTTTGGATTGCTAAAATTTCAACACGGTGCTTCAGTTCCATTGTGATTTCAGTCCTCCATCTCTGTGTATGGATCACGCTGAAGTCCAAACGTGCCTCAGGTTGACCCATGTTTTTCATAAAAAAAATAAGGTGTGACCTTCAGGAGAAGAAAACTTGTGCTGCACTACCTTTATTGTCAAACTGTGAGGAGTGGCTGATACGCCAGAAGGCTGCGCTGCCATTCAGCGGGACCTGGACAGACTGGAGAGTTAGACGAAGAGGAACCTGATGAAGTTCAACAAGGGCAAGTGTCAAGTGCTGCACCTGGGGACGTTGAACCTCAGGCACCGGTACAAACTGGGGGATGACCTGCTGGAAAGCAGCTCTGCCGAGAGGGACCTGGGAGTCCTGGTGGATGACAAGCTCACCATGAGCCAGCGGGGTGCTCTTGTTGCCAAGAAGCCAATGGTATCCTGGGGTGCATTAAGAGGAGTGTGGCCAGCAGGGCGAGGGAGGTTATCCTCCCCCTCTACTCTGCCCTGGTGAGACCCCACATGGAGTACTGTGCCCAGTTCTGGCCTCCCCAGTTCAAGAAATATGAGGACCTCCTAGAGAGAGTTCAGAGGAGAGCAACAAGGATGATTAGGGGATGGACGCATCTCCCCTATGAGGAAAGGCTGAGAGAGTTGGGCTTGTTCAGCCTGAAGAAGAGAAGACTGAGAGGAGACCTCATCAATACATACAAATATCTTAAGGGCGGAAGTCATGAGGACAGAGCCAGACTCTTTGCAGTGGTGCCCAGACAGGACGAGGGGCAATGGGCACAAACTGAAACATAAGAGGTTCCAGTTGAATATGAGGAAAAACTTCTTTACTCTAAGGGTGACAGAGCCCTGGCTCAGGCTGCCCAGGGGTGTTGTGGAGTCTCCTTCTCTGGAGATATTCAAAGCCCACCTGGACGAAGTCCTGTGTAACACGTTCTAGGTAACCCTGCTTTAGCAGGAGGGTTGGACTAGATGATCCTGAGGTCCCTTCCAACCCTTGCCATTCCGCGATTCTCTGAACTCAAATGCATATTCATTCTCAAGGTGGACAAGGTAAACACATGGGTGGGAGCTTTTCCTCACTTGAGTTTATCTGTCTAAAGGTAGATGTTTAGCTACCTAAAATAAGTTAGAGGAATCATGTGCTAAAATTGCCTACCACTCACCACTGCTTCTATTGAGGGTTTAAGATGGTGGATTTGCACATCTATATTATCTTAAATCAGGTGTGAGCAATTCAATTTGCCGTGCTTAACTGGTACTTCTTTCTATCTCCTCTACTGTTTTGGCAGTGTCTCACCACCAGGGAAATTCTCTAACGTGGACCCCAATGTTGCTTGCTGTCAAGTGGGATTTGTAAATGTAAAGCTCCAGGATGTTAATGACAGATACCCTACAGACAGGAAAAGGTCTGTGTACTGAGTCTGGCTGGGATGGAGTTAATTTCCTTCATAGCCACTTGTATAGTGCTGTTTTATGTTTGTGACCAAGACAATACTGATAAAATGCTAATGTTTTAGTTATTGCTGAACACTTGCACAATGTCAAGGTCTTCTCTGTTTCTTACTATTCCTTCCCCCTCCCTCCCCCCCCTCAGCTACCAGTTAATTAGATTGGAGGTGCACAGGAGGCTGGAAGGGGACACAACCAGACAGATGACCCAAACTAACCAGAGAAGTATTCCATGCCATATCACCTCATGCTCAGCAATAAAATAGAAGTGGCAGGTTTGAGTAAGCCATCTTTTGCCTGGGAACTTGCTGGGCTTTGGTCTACCCACAGGACATGGTGAGTGATTGTCTTTGCCTCACTTGTTTTGTTTTGTTTCTCTCTTCTTCCACTTCTCCATTTACTAAACTATTTCTACCATGACCCATGAGTTTTCTTGCTTTTACTCTTCATTTCCTGCTGTGGGTGGGAGGGAGAAGTGAGGGAGTGGCTGTGGGGAGCTTAGCTGTCTACTAAGGTTAACCCACAACTGACTGGAAGATCTGCTGCAGTAAACATCCTGGGTAGTACAGACATTCCCTCTTAATAGCCACACCCCATCTTGCACACCACCTTCTCCGTAACTTAATGACATACTCTGCATTTACAGGCTTCAGGGTCTCCCACAACATTTAGTTACAATGCAACTAGTGCTTACATGTTCCTTTCCTGTATTTAACTGTTGTGGTTTAACCCAGCTGGCAACTAAGCACCACGCAGCCGCTCGCTCACTCCCCCCCCTCCCTCAGTGGGATGGGGGAGAGAATGGGAGAAAAGAAAAAAAAGTAAGACCCGTGGGTTGAGATAGAGACAGTTTAATAAGAGAGAAGAATAACAATAGTGATAATAATAATGGTAAGAGAATATACAGAATATATATAAAACAAGCGATGCACAATGCAATTGCTCACCACCTGCTGGCCGATGCCCAGCCCGTCCCAAGCAGCAATCACTCCCCAAACCGCGATCAATCCCCCCACGCCACGCTCATCCTGCTCG
>NW_009270001.1:6045943-6075457 GCF_000687185.1 Egretta garzetta | reverse complement strand
TATGGTATGGAATAGCTCTTTGGTCAGTTTGGGTTAGCTGTGCTAGCTGTGCTTTACTCCCAGCTTGTTATGCACCTGGGCGAGCAGGAGAAGCTCAAAAAGTCCTTGGGTAGTCTGAGCACTACTTGGCAACAGCTGAAAACATCAGTGTGTTATCAACATTCTTCTGGTACTAAATCCAAAACACAGCACTATGCTAGCTACTATGAAGAAAATTAACTCTATCCCAGCCGAAACCAGGACATTAACCTTTTCTCCCAAATGATGATATAATCAAAATCACTATTCTTGCACAGTTTTTGCCCAAATGAAGATATTCTTCTCCAGTAAAGTACCATAATTAAAACATATCTCCTACATCAGAAATAAGAATGCCATAATTTCCTGTTCTGTTATTGCAAACCGTAATGCAAGGACTCATGTTACTTTACATAAACATTTCTGTCATAACTAATAATAAATGGAAGAAAAAGTTATATTAATTTATTTATACTCTAATTAACATACCAGATCATTATGCTCTCTCTTCTCCTTCCTTCCTTTCTTTTTCTTTCTTTTCGGAATTCTTCTCCTGATTCTCTCTCTTTATTTTTCTTTTCTTTTTTTTTTTTTTTTTTTGTTTCTTCCTAAAGGGACGCTTGAATAGAACTATCTGGTTTAGAAGATGAGGCTGACTGATTACTGTAATTCATAGGGCCTTAATTAGCTGCACAAACCATTAGCTACAATTAGACTATTATAAAACACTTGATGCGCTGTGTCAACCATGGGGGCTCATTTATTCTTGTGGCAGGGAAGGGAGGGGGGAAGGGGAAAAGAGAGCACTGTACAGCCGAGCATGCTAATAAAGAATGATTTTTGATTTAAGATGTTGCCGATAGTGCCTCAAAATTAATCTCAATAGCTGTCTAATTTGTGTCGGTGGATGGTATATTTATTGTAAAATGACACCAAAGCTAAATGAGTTACCTGAAGCAGGACTGCTAATGTCAGCGCCTGGAGACGCAACTCCATATGCCGTAATACAGCAAGGCACTGGGGCTGAATACTCCCAGCGGAGCACTTTGCTTCATCTGTCTCTGAAAATGCAGCAACCTGACTTCCACTTTATGATCCTTAAATAATAATAATAAAAAAAAATAGATATGAGAAACAAATTCCAGAGCAGATTTCAAAGGTTAGGGGGCTTACAAGGGCATGGTACAGCTTGAAAACCTTATTGAAATTGGGTTGGGTGTTAGCACACGTAAAAGTAGAAATTACAAGATTCATCTTTAAAGTGAAAAGAGAGACAAAATAATACCGATGAGGAGGATTTTTCTAATGGGCTTAACACAGTGAGAATATAAGAATGACACTCTTTAACTTAGAGATGCCTTTTCTGTTTGTTTTTATATTGTATTTTCTAATTCATATTGTATTGATCCAACTTTATGGTTGCAAATTGCTGGAAATACATTTATAGATTCCTTTAATTCCTGTTTTTTTTTTCTTCTCTTGACTAATTTCCTGCTTAGCCCATTGCAATAGAAATTCAGGAACTTAAAAAAGGAGAGATTGGTTCAATAATACATGGCCACTTGGTCTTTTCTATAC
Organism: Egretta garzetta; assembly: GCF_000687185.1. Classification (NCBI taxonomy): domain Eukaryota; kingdom Metazoa; phylum Chordata; class Aves; order Pelecaniformes; family Ardeidae; genus Egretta; species Egretta garzetta. The sequence goes on along the minus strand of NW_009270001.1, from coordinate 6,073,861 downwards.
CATGTATGAAAGTACAGAAGCACAGAGGGGAAGAAAGCAGAATCTGTAGTTAATATGTTAGATTGGGACTCAGAGACCTGAATTCTGTTCCTATTGTGCCCTACATGACCTTGGGCAAATCCATTTCTCTGTACTTTTGTGCAACACGGGGACAGTCATAGTTTCTCTCCTATTACGCTTTGTTTCCTTCAACTCTGGGGCCTAGGTTCGTGATGGTAAATCAAGGTAATTTATCTTGATGGACTAGAAGGTAAGAGCTGAATTACTTCTGTGGATCAGGGTCTGAGCTGTTTGGGGCAAGGATTGCCTATTCGTTTGGGAAAATACAGCACTTAGCACCCGGGATCAAACATAATTTTGAAACTAAATCTTGGGGAAAAAAAAAAAGCTCTTAATAGGATGGAGTTGTTACACTGCATACACTGTGATTAACTAACTGATGATCTTCATTGATGCTACAGCTGCCAATACACTTTGTACTATCCTCACCCATTAATATCTTAGCAGAAACAGAGCTCAGATTGTCCAGCTCCGAAATGATAAGCCTCTGTCACTGGAGCCAAAGGAAGGTGAGTCACTGATAATTGCAGTTTAGTGTCCTGTCTCTCACTTAGGATGCTAAGCACTATTTCTCCTCCAGGAATCAGAGACAAAGAAATGGGCCATGACCCTCATCTCTCTACTTACACAGTGAAATGCAAATGTGAGGTGACAGATAAGCCTTATGTGCCTCTGATACAGAGGTGGCAGCCACCATTTGCCATGTGTGGAAGCTCCCTAGAGCAGTTTGGCATCTTATTGTCTCTTTCTGAGTCTGGCCTGACTGTTCAAAAGCTGATCAGGTATCACTGTGTGTGCATCTGGAAAGTGTAAGCCTTACCCTCTTTACCTTTATTGCAGTCATGAAAGCCAAGTTTTCTTCTTTACATATGTAAGTGCCAAAGAACAATATTGACATAACTTTAACATTATAGCTTAAATGAATGTGTATGTTGTATACAGTCATCAACATGGCAATTTTTTCATTGAAGTGTAATGTGGAAAATTTTAGCAACATGGAGAGGAAAAACAAACAAACAAGCACACTCACCACCCCCACCCCCCTACCCCCCCACCCCCAGATATTATGGAAGGGAAAAAGGCCACAGAAACAAACAAAATTTTAAAAACAAACAAACAAAAACAAACAAAGCATTTTATTTTACATGTATATGTGACTGCACATATACATGCATGCATACATATAGTAGATATACACATATACCTGGATGTAGGCATCTATAAAGAAAATTTTTATATAACTAATAAATTATCTTCCATTCAAAAATCTAAAAAAAACCTGTTAAACTTTTCAGTCAGTCTGTTCAAAATGTGATAATTTATATATAGACATGGAGCTCTGATAAAGTTTAGTGTCAGAGAGAATTCAGTAATTAGTAGTTAATTGTAAAAAGGAACTTATTTAGATAGGGCTGCCATATTATAATTATGGTAGAAGATGAAAAAGGATTTTATGGATGATGAAGGAAGGATCAGTCAAGGATGACCAAGAGCTCAGTTCAATCTAGTAGCATGATTGCAATTAACAATCACACTCATAAATAAGTACTCCACTGGGATTTGAGGAAATACCCTGGCCTTATAGAAAAAAAAAAAAAAAAAGGTTAAGTCCTGCTGTAGATTGATGAGGAGGGACAGCTGGTATTTGCAAAAGGAAGAAATTAAGTCTTTTGCTTTAGGACTAATTATCAACATCTCTTCAAAAGAATCCATGTACACAAATGACTGCAGGGATATTCTAAACAAATTGACTTCAACTTCTTTATTAGATAACATCAGGAAACAGCCTGAAGGAAATAGGTGTGGTGGGTGGCTTCTCTGGCAGAAAAATAACTCCCATAAAATGCAAAAGTATATTCAAATTCTCTGGTCTTATGAAATATATTACACATTCATTCAGTGATTATTGAACCATCACTATTTATGTAGCAGTTTGTTCAGTTTCCAGGCAGTCACCTTCCAAAAATGATGACAGAAGATGTGGCTGCCTAGGAGATGTCCCTTGGGGAACTTTTCTCAAGCCCCCCAAAACAGGATGCTTAAGCAACAGCAAGATTGCCAGCCCTGGGCGTGGGTTTCTGCTCTTAACAATAATAGAGCCGTAAGAGAATCCAGAAACAATCCGAACTGACTCCTTTTCAGCCTCACATAAAATGACTTAATAGCTTCTGTGAGTATTTAGATTCCTCTCCATGTTTCCTCAGTTTTGGGGTTTACATTTCTGAAGCAGTTTGGCTTGAATAACCCCTTCAACACAGTCATTTACATCTTCCCTCCCTCCTTCCTTTCACCGTCAGAGGGTATGCAGGCCTTCCATGACTTTGTTATGGCTATGGTACATTTACATGAAAAGGAGATGAAGGATTTCAGGAGGATGTTTTCAAAGGTTCAAATGGCAGGCAGGTGTGAGATTCCTATTAAGGATCTATGTGTGCAGAGGGCCTTCAAAATTCTTGCCTTTAATTTCCTGGCTTCTAGAGTTAGCTTCACCCTGCTTTCCGTTTTCTTTCCTTTTTCTCCTAACTTTCCATTCAATAGTTTAAACTTACAATGTTATTTTTAGTAAGGTTTGCTTTTTTTTTTTTTCCTACTACCCCTGGGATGTCAAACTTATATTGTAGACAGTATTACTTAGTGATTCATCTATAGTTGCTTCTTGAACCAATTCCTGCTTGTTGCTTAGGACTTACAGATGTTTTGTTCAGATACTGTAAAAAGCAGAGGCTTCTCAACCTCCAACAGTACAGATTTTAAAGGCATAAACCCTCCAGCTTCTGAGCAAATAATGGAGCACTCACACAAAGAGAGCAGGTGGGAGGGGGAAAGATTAAGACGAGGCAGAAAAATACCACCTTTTTTATTTACTAGGTTTGGCTTAGATCTCATAAGTTTCCTTTAATGTAATGTTATATTTTTTTCTTGTTCCAAAGGAAAAAAAGTCTCTCAGATCAAAATTTATAACAGTCAAAATAAAAAATGTAACAGACTAGCATAAAACATTTAACAGCAACAGTTAATAATGTATACAATAAAATATTGCACTAATATATTGACAAATACAGCAATAAAGTATTAATGTGATTATGTCTTATCAGTGTAACAGTCATTCCTCCTTGCCTTGCAAACAGGTTGAATAAAGCCTCTGCCCCCTCCAATCAACAATTTCACTATAATCCTTTAAAAACAAACAAACAAACAGGAATTTAAAATAAGTATCCCTAAACTGATTTTCCTATTATATTTTATACATATACAAACTAAGGTAGCAGTAATTTATTCTTGGTTTACACCAGGGTAAGTGAAATGAGAACTTACTCCATAACAGCTTAATTAAAGACACTCTAACTGTAGTTCTTTTATATTTATTTTCACCACTCCTGGGAAAAAGACAAGTGCTACTGTCACCATTTTTCAAATGCTGACTGAAGCATGGGAAAAGGAAGGGTCCAATCTATAAAAGAGACCCATTGTCAATGTGGCAGTACTCAGCTCTTTGCTGCAACATCTGAAGGCAGTCAGACAAACGAGATGATCATAGGCTGCTGAGGACACGTATGGGTAAGAATGAGGCACCTAAGACTGCATTTCACAACAGACAGTGTTTAGAAATCTCTTCAAAGTCATCTCAAGAGACAGAATTTGACTCTGGGCTGCTGGAGGCCCCTCTCAGCTACAAATCCTCTCCCATAATTAAACAACCCAGGTCAGTTCTTTCTCATATCAACAGGAAAAGGTTCATAAGGTTAAAGCACTCTCATAGTCTGTGTCTGCTCATGATTCAAGCCTCCCTTTTCTCTGAACATCTAAGAAACCATGCATGTAAGAGATTTTGTTTAAGGGATGGAACACAAAGGGTAAAGCAGATAACTGAGAACCCCTTCTTTCAAGCATTTTAATTATTATTTTCATATGAGCTCTATATCAGCAGATCTTATCAGCAACTACTTCATATGTCCTAGCTGTCTTACAGAATTAAAATGTTCTGAGAGAGTAAGCCCCCTTAAAAAGACTGTTTCTTCAGTCATATTTCCTGCCTAGGACTGAGAAGATCTTAGCATGTTGTTTCAGATGGATGAACCAAATAGAATCTGGTGCAACAATTGCAGATAAAGGTGTGTCCTGGTGTGCATAGCATATTCATGTTATTGCTGAAACTAGATTTGGCTTTCTAGTACAGAAGGACAGTTTTCACCCTATATTTAATTCATATGTAGAAAAAGATTGCATCACCCTATGCTTTGTGAAAATGGCATTTCAGGCATCTCTCCTGAAAAGATACACAAGAATTTAGATTTGTGTTTCTAAAACATCAGTGGCTGTTCAAGCAATAGAAAAGTTGCATACAGCACAAGTGACAGTTTTTTCTTGAGGTTTGTAAGAGGTTCAGATAATGTTGTTAATGGCTTTCAGATGTGTTTGGAATTAATCCCTTATACCTGTCATCTTTTTCAGGTTGTTCTGGGTTTGGCTGGCGTAGTATGGGACTGGTTTGGATTTGTGCTGAAATCAGTGTTGGTAACACAGAGATGGTTTTGTTATTGCTGAGCTGTGCTTGCACATAGTCAAGGCCTTTTCTGCTTTTCACACCACCCTACTAGCAAGGAGGCTGGTGGTGCACAAGAATATGGGAGGGGCCACATCCAGGACAACTGATCCCAAACTGGCCAAAGAGGTATTCCACACCATATGACATCATGCTCAGCAATAAAATCTGGGGGAAGAAGAAAGAAGGGGGCATGTTCAGAATGACACTTTTTGTCTTCCCAAGTCACTGTTACATGTGATGGAGCCCTGCTTTCCTAGAGATGGCTGAACACCTGCCTGCCCATGGGAAGGAGTGAATGAATTCCTTGTTTTGCTTTGTTTGTGTGCATGGCTTTTGCTTTACCTATTAAACTGTCTTTATCTCAACCCACAAGTTTTCTCACTTTTACTCTTTTGATTCTTTCCCCATCCCACCAGGGGGGAATGACCAAGAGTCTGTGTGGTGCTTAGTTGCCAGCTGGGGTTAAACCACAACACAGGCCTAATGACTTGATGCTTTTCTGGGTAAACAAAAAGGCTCTCCTAGTTGTACATGTTACTAGAGCAGTGTGCATACCTGTAAGATGAAAAGGTGGCTGGACTGAAAACTATATTTGCTATGACTTTGTTATGACTTTTTTTTTTTTCTGTCAAAATTCCCGTTCAACATGAGTCATAGCAGTCTGATGTACAGAGTTGCTGCTATTGAATCTGTTCCTGCACAGCCCAGGAAAGAAACAGGTATTCTTTTAGCTAAATGTAGACATTAACAGTATAGAAACCTATATCTTAGCTACTCACTTGTCTTCCTTTATACTCAGTGAAGTCCAACAGAAACTTCTAGGTCACAATTCACTTGATCTCGTTCAGCTGTCTACTTTGGTATAAGATGAATTGCATCCTAGAAATGCCCACTGACTGTGAAGCGACCCCAAGGTGATATCTGCATTGTAGACATCTACAATTAATCATGTGGATTCCTCTATAAGTTTAAAGATGGTGGAAAGCAAAAGTTAATATTGGAAGTCCTTCTCCATTCCTTATGTCAAAGTCACTCTAGCCTTGCTGCTCCCTAAGGAAGAAAACTTTCCCTCATAATTACAGCAGAGAACATCTTTCATTTGTAGAGAGGATCATTTTAAGGGGAAAAAAATAAATATTGTGAATGTGAAACAAATGCAGGAAATGAAACAGACTAAATTGATACTGATCAATATTGATTTTGTTCTTCTATTTTTCTTGTCCTACTTGATACTGGCTGATGAAAAATTAAGTGTTATACCAGACATTTGGCCAAAATAGCCAGAACTGGAAAAGTCTCAAATGCCTTCTATACTGCTTGCTTGCATAACACAGGGGACTTTTTTCTGCTTCTGTCTTTCACTGGAATCATAAGAGTGAGGGAGGCAGGTTCATAAAACATGACATTTTCTAGCTCTGCCTCCTACAGAAACCAGCTGTCAATGAATACCAGCAGCATTCAAGCTGAATGTCTTTAGCGGCTCCTGCTGTTGTGTGGGTAGCTCTTATCCATGACACATATGTAGATATATTTGTATGTTGTTGCCTTTTCAAGTTCAGCATGAAGATCTGGGTCAGTCCCTCTGCAATGCTGTGGCCGTGAGTCTGGAATTCTGCTATTCATTTCCAAAGTAACCAGAAACCTCACAGGCTATTCAAAGACCTTCCATCTTATTTGCCTAGCCTATGTTCCCACGCTCCTCTGGGATTGAAAAACAGCTAGCACACAAAATCAAACTGAGAGAATATCTATACATAGCAGAAAATGCATGTCACTGAAGAAAATGAGAATATTCATTTGAGAGTGTAAAACCGGAAGGTTTTGACAATTCTGAATTTCCCACCCATATTCCCAAAAATCAAAATGTCAAAATTGCCATAAAAAATAATCCTATTTTCAGAATACTTCTGGTTTTAATGAATCAACACTTCAACTGTGTGGTTTTTGTTGCTGGAGTTTTTTTTGTTTGTCTGTTTTGCCAAAATTTCTCTACCTCAGATTTAAAGGCTGTCCCTCAGGAGGAGTTTACAAAATTATGAGGACCATATTGGCTCATGTCCTCATAGAAACAATTTTTCTGTATTCCAAACATGATAAAAAGCATTGGCTATTTTTCTTCCATTCTATCAAGTAAATATGTATTTGTTGAGCTTCTTTAAAACATTTAATTATTTACTCAGGAGACCGGAACAGCTGTTTTTCCAGGTAAATTCATTTTGAGGTAGCTTTTTAAAATGTGTATTATATTGGATCTATTTCCACTTAAATGCATTTTTTTATAATGCAAATTCTTTTAAAAAGCAAAATCTATTACCTTCAGAGTGATTCTCTTCTATCATGTAAACATAGATTTGGGGGTCATGTTTTGCATAATAAAATTGCACCAGCAAGATGTTTTGAAGCAATTCTTGCTTGAACTTGTGGGCAATATTCTGATGTGTTTATTTGTAAGAGGAACAACAATCTTAACTTACTTAAGTTTTACATACTTACATAGCAAAGCAGTTTCTTTCACAGAAGAATAACGTAGACGCATGTGTTAGCGTAAGCAGCATAAGTAGACATACAGGGCTTGCACCTTTGCTCCAGAAAAAAAAAACGTGCGTGCTGAAACACTGGTCTGTGTCTCAGAATTCAGTCTGACTTCCAAGTAGAAAACTCAGAATGTGATTATTTGATCAAAGTGAACCTTCATGACCTGCTCTAGAGTTGAGAATGCCTTTGGACCTGGGGCTGTCTTCTTCAGTTTTATGTTCACAGACTTTCTAGGAACAATTTGACTCCTTTCCGGATAAACTAGATTATCAAGCAGGGTGGTATGTTTGGCTTTTGGTGATTTTTCTCTTAATCACTTTGTTAAAAGCCATTTCTAAAATTTAATTTAGCTTTCCTAAGTTACTTTCCTGCACATTGTCTTTAAAAGTTACAGGGGACTATCTCCATGGCTATCAGCATTAATGTTACAACATTAAATGTTACAACATGTTTAGGAATAATGGAATTCTTGTGCTTGTTGTAGTCAAAGGTAAATATTTGTAGTAAAAGAATTCCACGTTAATTACACCAACCAATATCCTTTTTCTCCAGATCTCATGTGCTCTAAAGCTTGTTCTTCATTTTTTCTCAGTTTTTCTAATAAATATATTTGTTCAGCTTTCTTTTCCTACGGATCTCACCTTTCTAGTACCAGTAACTTTGACCTTATGCCTTACTTTATTAGATGTTGCACAAAGGGATTGCCAAAAAAGGAGCCCAAAAGAGATTCACCTCAGAAGCACTGGTCATCTGATGCTGATTTTATATGTTCATTAGCAGATTAATTTCATGTATACAAGCTCTTTGAGTTATTAACCATTTCACAGAATTATAAATTTTGTAAGAAAACAGAGTGTGATGCAAGGTTATGGATATTTATTTGGGTGAGTTGGAAGTGATTACTGAAGAGAGTACTTTGATAGCTGACATGGGAAGAAGCCCTCAAACTTTTTGATTTCAAATCTGTGTGGAAAGTATCTCACAAAAATTGATTCCCACAACCTTTCCAAGGGTTCTTGTTTTGACCAAATTAGAAGTATTTTATAGAGAGCTGAAAAAGATGGTATGACTCCAGTGATGTTAGTGATGGTATCAGACATTCATGTTTAGATGGATGTAAACATGTGTGTGACTGTGAGCAAGTAGGTGGATGTCAACAGATGAATTAATTGCTGAACTCTATAGCTAACAATGCATTAAAAAAAAAAAAAAGAAAAGAAAAGAATTCTCCTCCCAAATGCTGTTCCACATTTCCTAATCTCACCCAGAAGGTTCTGTCTGAAAACTGAACAATGTTTGAGACATCCCTCCTTCCATTTGAAGCACCTTGCTCATCCATCTGAACAACTTTAATAATAACTCAGCATCATGTCTGTTACCATTCTCCCTCCACTTTTTCTCTTTTTTCTCTTGGGCTACTATGAGAAGTTAAATGATCCAACAACTTTGTCTTTTGTCGCCTGGGAGTGCTGCAAATTTTATTTGGTAGAATCAAGGCATTGGAAAGATACTATAAGTGAAACACCAGGATAAATTGGTACTCCCCAAATATGTTATGTTCAAGTTGGTTTTCCCAAACTATCAGTCTTTTCTCAAATAACAGGTATCTGATCAACAAATCATTGCTCATCTACAGTGGGTGCAGTTTAAAACTTTCTATCTTTTCACCAATGTTGTCGTAAACTATTTAATGTATGATTGCTTTCTGTGGTTAGTAGAGCACTTCAAACTGAAATGAATAATTTTTTTTTTATATATAAATGGAATGACATGTCTGTCACTTGCCTGAAGACCAATATTCATTTTCTGATATTTGTGCTTTAAGAATATTTTAATAGTTTGATCATGTGCTGTGGTTCAAAAAAACCTTCATATTATTTTAGATCACAGAATTGGTCTTTATTACCCAGGCTCCCATCTTTGACATTAGCCAGAATCTGATGCTACAGGAGAAAAGGTAAGAAATCAGTAACTGTTTAATTATATAACTGTGTACTTCTAAACTGTATTTCTTCCTAATCCCAACAGATAGGGATGCCTTACTCATTGAAGCGTCTATGTGTCAGATTTACAAATACACTTAGCTTCCATTAATTTCAATGGAAGATTTAGTATCAAAATAAATGTTATGTGTGTGAGGTCTGTCGAGGAATCTCTGTTCCCACCACCTTCCTGCCCCATTTAATTTAAGTTTGCATAGTCCCTTTTTATATACAATATGTAAAGGCTGTGTTATATAAGATCTGCAAAACCTTGTTTCAGTAGTTTAAGACACTACCATCTCTATCTGTCTTTCCGTCTAACTCTCTTCCCCCCTGCTAGACCTAAAACAAAGCTGGAAAAAGGCTACATATGATTGGACGTCAGTAAAACTAGCATCTTCATTTAAATTTGAAGTAAAACTTCCAGTCTGGAACACCTCAGGGAAGAGTATATTTTTCTTTTACTGACTGCTTCGGGGTGCTGTGAGTTGCAGAGTAGGGGCAAGGTAAACTTCCAAGCCGGGCAGAGACATAAACAATGTGAGATTTGCCAGAGATAATTCGTCAGCATCCTAAACCTTTCCTGAAGTTTTGCTTCCCAAGTTATCTTGGGGCAATGAGCTCCACAGAAGAGTTAGTTTTAGTTTCAAAATATACATTTATATAGAAGTATGTATATATTGAGATATTTTTTTCATTATTATCTGGATAAATATAGAAAGCATAACAATACACTTGAAATATTATTTTTATGTATACAGAACTAAGTATAAAGTATGCTGTTTTCCTTATAAGAAAAAGAATTTATGGACTTAAATGAGTAAAAGGAGTTTAAAATAAAAGCAGAATGTTTGGGTTTTTTGTTTGGTTTTCTTTGTTTCTTGGGGTTTTTTGGGTTTTTTAAAGGAATGAGTATAGTTCCATTCAATATTAATTTTAAATATTCATTTTGTATTTTTCCTTATTTCTAGTGTTTAAAAAATGGCTGTCATAAATTTTTATATTCCCGTCCTTTAAAATGTTTGTGATTTAAAAATAAGTCAGTCAGCAGTGTAAAAGACACAGTCCTTTAATTTGGGTAAGAATTGCTTTTGTAGAAACAGGGGTTTTAAATTATACCAAAAGAAGTCAGTATTAGAGACAAGCACCGGTTAAAAATAATTTTTAAGTCCAGCTACAAAAAGCCTGAGTGATTCATGTAGTTTCAATCCTTCCTGTGAATTTGTCCTTTGCTTTCAATTGTTCTTATTTACATATAGCCTAGTTTCAGAGCAGAGACCTTTTAAACACATCGATAAGTCAATAAATCTATGCTTTTAATAGGGATGTACTTTTGTCCAGTCTTTATTTCGGAGCATTTCATTATACACTGTCCTGCATGACTATACACTGCTGAACATGAAATGTTTACATCCAACTGATTGGTTCTTTCAACACATTTGATTATCAGAAAGTGCAAAAAGGATGTTTTCAAGGTTTACAAAGGCATACATTGACCTTTCTTTGTGAATATAAAAGACTAGTTCTATTGCTATTATCCCCTCTGCAGAGGGGACGTGGTGCAATGCCTGGGAACATATAAACTCTCAGAGCAGAATGGAGAAGTAACATTTCCAAGGACACATGACTTAAGGACACGCTTCTATTATGGATGTAGATTTTCTTCTTCTTTCTGACGCCTTATTCCAGCTGCCTTTGCAAATCATATGTGGAACTGCAAACACGGTCCAGAGACTCACATCTAATAACATCAACCTCTGCTTAAACACAGAATAACTGTCTGAACTTTGAGGCACTGCTCTCAGAAAGGAGTCTGAGGCGTATTACCTATAAGCATGCCTCACTTTGCATCCTGCCTTATTGCCTGTACACAGCTATCTCACAAACCTATCACAGCAGTGTACCCATCAGCTACGTGTGCCCAAACAAACAGGTTACCTTATGCCTGGGGATTGCATTCCTTTCAACCAGGACTGCTCTTGCATGGTCACTGTCTGTGATCCAGTGGGCTTGGTGGAGCTGTGTGGTGTCAACAAGCTGAAAATCTTTCAGGCCAAGACTCTCAGGTGCATTAAGGCACCAGCCTCTACTGAAATAAAAAATGTTTAAAGGTCTGTCTTTACAGTTCTATGTAAGAAAATGAATTTCCAATGGTACCTTACACATGGTACAAATTAATCCTGTGAGTGTTATGACCCTTCCCTAGATATAAGGGGAATATTCATTATGACATAACTCAAGACCGATGGCAGAAAACTCTCTGAGCTTTAAGAAATGGCATCTAAGCACTCTGGCAGAGGAGCAAACAGGCAGGGGAAGAGATGAATCTATAGAGTTCTCAGTATTTTCCTCCACAGTTCAAAAGACAGCAGGGTCAGCAAGCAGAACGGAGAACTGGTTATCCTTATCATGATGGTCTTCATACTGTCTTGTAGTTATATCCAAAAGCAGATTCACAGTGCCTCCCACTTCATGACATGACTATGACTATGGGATGGTCCTTCCCATGGGCACTGTGGCTGTACCTGCCTTTGCCTGCATTGTCTGTGAATAAATCAATGGCCTGTTTAGGGTCTCAGAGTCCATAATATTCCAGAGTGCAGCTTTGTATACTTAATGACAGCAAGAGTGAGTGTGAAGGGTGCTGGAAGTACCTCTCTGGCTCACTTCTGCTTGGTCATACTTGCACCATGCAGCTAAGGGGACTATCCAGTCAAGAAGTTTCTGATGTTTTTCAAGGAAAGACATGTGGCTAAAAGCTATTAAGAAACATATCAAAGCAAAGCATAACCCTGTAAAAAATGTTTCTACAGCACCACTGGTTTTCTGAAAGCTTCCATAAGTGAAAATGATAGTCGACTTTAATACCTGGGATTGAAATAGGGAAATCAGTGTAGGAATCGTTTCATGCTGGATTGTAGCAAACAAACCAACAAAATCAGATTCTCTACTTCAAAGCTGCACGAACGCTAATCCTTTTCTAGTTAGAGACAAAAGGTAAACCAATAAACAATTCCCCATTCCTCAGTTAGGGACAATAATTCATATATTTTACCATCTGCATTGCAGAACTTCTTAGTTAGTATGGATACCTCTCCCTCCCTACTTCTTTCAGTTTTCAGGCTCCTTGTACTAGTAAAAGCTGGACGATTAAAAGGTGAACTGTGTTGTGCTGTAGCACAGTAGAACTTCAACAGGTCAAAGGAGTTCTGGCGTCTTTCATATTATCATTGTCCAATTTCTCTCACAAATGTTATATTGTGTATTCTGGGATACTGTTCCTCAGTCAATCTATTCTCCTAGGTTTATTTTTATATCAGATCATCATCAAGTGGTCTCCATTGTATAAAGCACTATTCTCAAAAGTGGCTATTATAATTCAGCATACGGCGATGAACACAATTACCTTTAGGTTCATTTAAAAAAAGATGAAAAAAAGAAGAAGAAAAAATAAGAAATGCATCTGAACAAAGGAAGTCTTTGTAGAAAGGTCAATTGGGTAAAGGTACAGTTGTTAAAAAAAGAAGACACATCGATCTAAGCTTCAGAAGTAGTAAAAATACACAAAAAAAAAAAGGATAGCTCAGACTCACATATAAATGAATGCAGAGAAAATAATTTACTGAAAATGTTTAAGTCAAATACAATATTAGTAGGCAATACTGTTCAAAAGTCACTAACTGATGTTTTTGAAGGAGTAAAACAAGATGGGAACTGATATGCTTATGAGTGACTGGATCTCTATATGGGTGCAAGTGGGATTTTAAAGCGATAAGTTGGATATTTCTTTAGCCCAGTTAGGCTAAATATCCACATTTGGTGTGGAAATATTAGTATGTCCATTTCAGAGATGAGGAATAGAGACATGGGGTATATGAATTACCCACTCAAGGTTTCAGAGAAGTATCTTTATGCCAAATCAGTGCTCAGATCACCAGATTACATGCTTTCTCCTCTCCTAAGGGATGTCAAACAGGATGGAACTACTCCTCATTTTTTATTTTATTAAAGGTGAAGGTTCAAATTGCAAAGCAAACTTTACAGCTGTCTACAGTACTTCTTCTACCATATGCAGAAGTCTGAAACGTAATGTGGGAATGACCCTAGCAACACACAGCCCAGAAAACTCACTGCTTATAAATTTTGACTGTTGTCCTAAACCTATCTGTCTCTCTATCTACTAATTCAACATGAACAACTTCATATTCAGCCAAGTTTACATGGTACAAGGGGATGACTTACCCTGGAGCATTTGTTCAGTTTACGGACAGCAGGAAATTTTGTGGATTGAAGTTGACCTGTAGGATCAGCTTTTATATTCAACCCTATGAAAATAAATAAATATATAAAAATACCACAAAGTCCACTCACACCATGGGAACCTGTTTTCAAGTGCCTAATCCCTCAAAATATCTTGTGCACCTGAATTTTCAGTCACTGGTAGTTTCCTTTGGATTTAACAGAACAATTTGAGTGAATAAAGGGAAATTCCCGCAGGAAAAAGCAAGACATCAGGCTCTCCTTTTGTCACAAAAATTATCTTGTAACAGAAATTTAATCAATTTTATTAAAACTTACAAAAACCCGGAGGCCCACAAAGCCTGCTCTGTAGGATATGCCATATTTTTGGTTTCGTTGCTAACAACAGTCAGTATAATGTCAGTCCAAATAACTGAGTAAAAGGGTGCTCCTATAACTGCTGGAAGAAACCTACAGCAGTATTTTTCCCACAGTTGAAGTACCAGAGTTCTGAAAAACCTGGAGATCCAGATCCACCAGGAATTTAAGAGTTTCCCTCAGAATAGTCCATCCAACCCAAGAGTTTTTGAATAATGGGGCTCAACAAAATCTCTTTTTTTAAATAAATGTAGTTTCACTGGAAAAATTCTCACCTACTTTATCCTGTTATTCTTATCTCTGCATTTTCATTCAAAGCAGAACAGCACGGTGCATTCTGTTTTGCACAAATCTTAGGCTAGAAGTAGGGGGTGTCTGTTCCTGTTGTTGTTTTTATCTTTCCTCATTTTTATTGGTAAACTATCAAGCAGGATGTTCCCCCCTCCTGGTTTTAAACAGCTTAAACTGATTGTTTTTCCAAAAAAAATGCAGATGCCTATATCTTTTATAGGAGGAAAGTCATTAAATTTTGTAAATGTTAGAAAAAAAGAAACTGTGAATGATATTCTGGAAAGTGACAGAGTCATAAAATATGCACAATCTGGTCAAGTTCCAATTAAAAAAAAATGTGTGAGCATAAACAACCTTTAAAAATAGCAATGTAAAATTTACGAGTGCAGAGTGGATTTGGAAGTTCTAGCCACGCCCAACTACATTTTCTGTTCTCATCAACCTGGTTTCTAATTCTGCATACATTTTACATTTGCTGACATTTTCATATACAAAGAAACTTTCTGCAGTTGATGCACAGAAGCATCAAGCCCTGAACACCACAGAAAAGGGATTCTTCAGTGGTAGAAGAACATTGTGCTGACATTTCCATCTTGATCTGGAAAACATTTCCTTTCACTTTTGTTACTTGTTGCTGTTACATCTTCCAGCTGCTTGGAAATCAGTTGTACAGGATGGACCATTACAGACTGCTTAATTATTCATGTTTAAAAGCCTATCAAAGGGAAGTTAGGGGAGGCGTCTACTAAACCCAAGGCTCTCCATCAACACATCTTCCTTGATCAGCTGCTCTCTTGTGAGCATTTTCTGAGGCAAAGGATGGCTAAGACTTTGGGAGTTGGTGGATTTGTTTTTCAGTCCCCTTAGGTGTCATGAAAGTTCCCAATCACTTTAACTCAAACCCTCAAATTAATGCCTGTCACTATAATCAAATTTAACAACTTTGAACAGCTTTTCATTCTTAAAATCTTTGTCCAACTGCTGTGTAGCCCTAAAGTTCCCTAGAGCATACAGATTTCTAACTTACAAACACTTAGGTTTCTCTGGCACCTGAAGCTTTAATTCTGGGTGTCTGTGTGCAGTCAAGTGTTAAGAATATTTTAATTGCCATTCATCATCATGTTCCTGCATTACTGAGCTATTCCAGAAAGTCTTTCCTATTCTAAGATGGGAGACACCCAAGGCTATCAAAAACTTTAGCTAGCCAAAATTAAGTCATCACTTAAATTCATTCAGCCTAATGAGGAGAGACTAAAGCTGTTCTGTGTAATATGGAAAAATCAGTCATTTGACCAGAGTGAAGGGAGTATAAATAAGAAAAATATGACAACATACCTCCCAATGGCTAGAGCACTCATCTGAGAGGGCAAAACCCCTGAGCCCTGAACTAAAGAAACATTTGAATTTTACATGAAGCAGTCACTGGAAAAAAACTGTTAGTCACTGAAGTGTGGACTTGAATCCATGATCCTCCTTCCCAAATGAGTGCACTAGCCACTAGGCAGTCTTTTCTCTTATATTTTGACTCTAATGAACTATTAAAAATGTTAGCAAAACTGTACTTCTTCACATCAAATGCTTTCTCTTGAGATGTGAGTTTCAATGCTCCTGCCTATTCCTCTCCAAGTCTGTGTAAGTACAGTAACAGCTGGACTAGTTTTATCTCTTCCCAGTTACTGAAACAGGAGGCACCGGCACTCAGTTTAAGGCAGATCTACGGTGTACCAGTGCCTACCGAAGGGAAGGGTCTTACTCATAGCGGAAAGGGGAGGATGATCCCTCCCCTCTCTATGTAGTTCCCTCCTCATTGGATTTTACAAGTTCCAGCAATACTCGGCAGGTATTTGGACCAGAAAAAAACAAACAAATACTTGTCTGCAAATATCTTGAGCCCAGATTTCTGTCTTCTGCAGTTTCCCCTGCAGTGAAGTATATGATGGTGTAGAATAAACACATGTAAGAATACTATATTTGCATAAATATAGACATTAATCCTATATGAAGAGGGTGTTTCATAAAGCACTTTTTTCCTGTAACTTTTGAATCCATTGAAGTTAGTTTAACACATTTCCTTGGTTCCTTGATTTAGCAGTTATACTAAAAAAAAAAAAAATTAACATTTCAGAATATGGTTAAAATCCAGAGAAGTAGCTGTTGGAAGTTGGTAAGATGGTAAATAAGAGTGGTCAGAATTCTAGTTGGTACACAAGCAATGGTAATCAGAATTTGATTTGGATTATAAATCATTGATTTCTTTCCAAAACGTCTAATTTCCTCACCTCTGAACTAAACTAAACCAAAATATGTTGGTTTGTAATTTAACACATATTTTTGAACAGTTTTGGCTGACCCATATTTTTATGTTCTTGCAAATCAGCTATTAATTAGATAAATATTGGACTCTTCTTTTGCCAAATGAAGTCAACACCTGCCTCACTTGCGCTATCCGTAGTGGATTGGAAAGACAAAGACGAAAACAAAGAGACATTGACTGCTGAATAGAAGTTATTCTTCAAAAGAGCAAGGTTATATCTTTTCTGCAACCGACTTATGCCCCATCTTCACCCCAAGATCTTCTTTTTTTTTGTTCCCATTTACCTCATTACCTAATATACCATTTTATCTTTCTATCCACCTCTTCACTGAAAGGATAAAAAAATAAGAGAATGCTGCTAACCAAGAGATCTGTGTTTATAACTAAATAAATGAAGATTCCAAAGAGAGCCTGCTAGGAAACACTGCAGCTCTCAGTGGTGCAATGTTTTGCTGCCTCCTCACTTGATGAGAGAAATCACATTTTGAAGAATACTTTCCATGCAAGACATTTTTCTTCCTATCCTCTTCATTCGCACCACCTGCTTCAGGAAATATATATTTTCCACATACTGCTCAAATGAACTAATCTATTTTCACTATGTGTCCTTTTTGGCAAAATATCTACAGTATTTTCTTTCATAAAGACAAATTCTGTTCTTTTGGTATTTTTCCACTTCCTTTTTCTTTTTTATTAATAAAAAAATATGATCCCTTATTTCCTCCTCAGGGAGAAAAAAAAATAAAAAAAAGAAGAAGGAAAAAAAACCACAGCAAGAGAAAGAGCAAGGGAAAAGTAAACAAAAAAGAAACCGTACTGAAGCTTGGAAAAATTAAAAATTTAGGGCCAGAACCCAATGCCATAAAATGGCATAGCTTCATTGAAAATCTGTCTGTGTATATTTAATTGTTCAGTGTCTTTTGCAATGACATTTCTGTATGAAGGAAAAAATTCCATTTTTTTATCATTTGAACTGAAACTGCCAATACTGCATCAGCTAGGAAAGATGAATTATTCTATTCAGCTTCTGTTGAAAGTGCTTAAGTAGAGCTAGGTCCATGGGAGACGCAGATTCCCAAACAAAACTACATTTCTTACCAGTGAAGAAGCACTGTAATGCATTGTAATGTCATGTTGCATTTTGCAACAAGACTTCTACTGTCAGCATGTGCACTTATTTATCCATTTTTCCAAGCATTCTTTGGGGTTTTTTTCTGGGAAAAAGAATCCTTCCAGATGAAGAATCTGTTTGTAGCATTCAAGGCAGATTTTAATCTTATTTATTTATTTATTTGAATTTTATTCCCTCTCCTTTCCCCAGGATCTGGATGACTTTAGGTCTCCTTTCTGCTGATTCCTGGTCTTAAGTAACAGATGGATGCCTTAGTCCTATGGCACTTCTCTGATCTTCAGCTTTTCCATACATTTTATGAATTTCATCTGCATACCTAAACCTAATTTACTAAGGGCAGTAGTAATATCTGTGAAGGTTTTTTTGCTGGGGTGTTTTTGCTTTTGTGTTTTTATATTTCTTTTGTTTTTTTTTTTTGGGGGGGGGGGATTTTTTTGCTTTAGCTATCCTTGTTCTGAAAAATGAAACCAAGGCATGGGTAGTCTAGCTCTTTAGTCTTGTTTCATATAGTTCTCCCAAGGTACAAAGTGATACCTGCAACTCACTCCAGTTACTGTGTTCTAACACATTACCACTCTGTGAAGGTTTCAAAAGCCTCAAAACTTGTGCCAGGGATTAAAAGACCTCTGTGTAATGTCCCAAGTTATTTTATTCATTTCTTAGTAACCTGTGGATATTTAATATTTATTTTCAGAGCTGAACCCTGATATATTCTACATCAATATGAAGAAGACATCAGAAGTGGAATTCATAGTGGTCTGAAAATATGTACGTGAAGGACAAAAAGGCATAAGCTTTTCATCACTCAAGGAGAAATTGCGTGCCATAATTACACTAAGCACATCATCTGACTTCAAAATGTCACATATATTAGTAGAGAACCCAGAGAGGAAACTTCCATTAAGTTCTGGACTCATGATTTTGTCTTTCAAGGACTAAATTGGCATATACTAGGGATTGTTATGCACTGTTTCTTTAGTCTCCTGATTGCTACTGGTATCAGAATTTAATCTTGTACAGTTTAAAAAGTAAAGCCTAAGATTTCATCTTATTAAAATTAATTTCTGCTACCTTTATCTTCATTGAAGTCCTTCATTTTCTTCTAGATTTCATTTGTTTTCTTTGTCCTCTGGTTAGCAACAGAGGGAAGATACAGATTGTAAATGCTGCTTGATTTCCTTTCTAAATAGGTGCGTTCCTATAAGATGTTTCTGTTAAAACAGAAGCAGGGCAGAGCAGCATTAGCTTAGAAGGTTAAAAAGCCCAAAGGTGTAGCTATCTGTAGGGAATGGTCAATTGTTACAAACATGGATCTGTGATTTCGTACAGTTGAGTTAAGCCTCTTTTCAAAAAAAGCACTGGAAATAGTTAATGTCTGAGCTGGATCCAGTTTAATACCTTGCAGACACCTTTTCAGACAGCATCTGTCTTCCCCTGCAGGATGCCAGTAAAACAAGTAGACAGTCTCACTTCTGAAGCAAAAGGAGCACCTCGGTATTTTTACTATTGCCTTCAGATCTTTCAGCACTAGAATTTACCCAGCAAAAAAGGGTATGGAAAAAACTATGATTTTGTCTGGCACTGAGTTTAATACTATTGGTCATGACTATTGGTCTGAACATTTTCCATAGAAGAACATTAGGAAAAAAGATACTAAGGGAATTTAGGGATGCTAATGTTTCTCTCATTTAGTGACCAGTACTGTGCCTCCCAAACTTTCTTGAGGGTTGGAGCTGGTCTTGGGTATCCATATTTACAACACTGTTTTTTACTGGGTTTTGGTTTGGTTTTTTTCAGGCAGAAGGGCACTGTTTCATATGCTAATCATGATGTTGTAGTACAAGTCTGTGAAGGCTACAGTCAGAAGCATGTGTACTTGGAGGGTCGAATTCTATCTTTCAGGGTTGACATGTTAAATGGATGTTGACAGCAAGAGTCGCAGCACTCTGCATCTGATACCTTCTAAAAATCCAGTGAGTCACAAAGGTAAAGAGCCACTGAGGGCTATGTAAGCATTCTCAATATACTGTGTATTCACCTGTGGACAGCTTCCCTCTTTTTGAACACAGGTACCAGTGAAAGCACACTAATATCTGTAAGAGCTTTTCTCCTGCCTTCAGAGTTCTCGGGACATTTGATGACATGCCCTTAAATATTATTAATGATGCAAATGGGCCTAATATCACTTGTCCATATGAGTCATTAAATAGTCTGGGCAAGAGCAAGGATAGCTAACATAACAAGAAATCTTTCACATAAGAACAATCGGAATGTCTGCCATGGATTACATGAGTTTCTAAAGACAAGAAATATCAGAAGGATGCACTAAGGAATATGTTGCACTAGGAAACTGCAAGACATAGATAAAGCTTCTTCCTGCACTTCCATACACTAATCCCTTCCTCCCCCCACTCTACTTCCTACCTCACCTTCTTTGTTCCAAAATCAGATGTCAAAAAAAGAAAAGGGGAAGACCTCTAAACCATCACTAAGGATGCCACTCTTCTGGGCAATAACCAGTAACATGGGTTACTGTACCCATGTCCCAGACAAAAGCTGGAAGGAACATTGGATTTCATGCTGATACAGGAAGGACAAAAGCTTGGCAATGTAGATGCATTTCGTAGGAAGACCAAGGATGGGACTGCATTGGATCAAGCTCAACAAAGCAGATGAAGAATTGTGCCTGATTGCTGTATTTGGTTGTGAAAAAACATGAATGGCTTTAGGAAAAATTGCTTATGCTTGCTGGCTAAAAAGTAGGAAGAGCTCCCAGTAATGTTTTTGTAACTAGTATTCTAGAAAGAGCAAAATGTAGATAATTTCCAGAAGCCGATTTTAATTTTCTGAGGCATGTATTAGGTGTTATTATCTGTTTTGGTTTTGCCCAATAGTGGTGTAAATATTTACGCTTCATTAAAAGAATCAAAGTTCAACATGTCTAATATTTAAATTCTTACTGAAGTTGAAACTTTCTTTCCTGAGAAGTTAAGGGTGATGAAAACAGAAAGAGAGTCATAAAAGCAATGAGATCTGAAAAATCTGGGATTCTCTGTGTCCTTTCTATGAAAATGCAATCTGTGAACTCTCCCACAAAAGATATTTGACATATTTGGCAGGGACTATGAGCAATGCATATCCTCCATTATCCAATGTGTGTCATGCCAGATTTGAATGACACATGATTCAGGTCCTTCTGAACAGACCAATGTCTCCCACAACATTTTCTTCAAGAAAATGGGAAACTCATTTTAAACAAGTTTGGAAGTAAAAGGGAAAAATACAGATGCAGGGACATTAATCAGCTGTGGATTACTTATGTATCTCACAGTCCACATTTTAAGTAAATGTTCACTGCATCATTAAACTTGGGCATTTATGGTAAACATCAAAAATAGAAACTTCATTCAGTCAATGCAAAGAATTGCAGGGCAAGGTATATAATGGCATAATTCCATTGATTTGCATGGAGATGCAGTGATTTACATCAGCTGGGACTATGGCCCACAATCTCCTAAACAAAAAATAAAGTCAAACTGTGAATATGGAAGAGCAGGAATCTGCCTAACTTCTTTTGACTTTGAGAAGGTTACAGACAAGGTTGACAATGTCAATGCATACAGCATGATTTATCTGGAGTTTCAGAAAGCTCTCAATAAAGTTCCACATGACAGGCATCTGTTTAAGCTAAAAGCTACAGGGATACAGGATAAGACATGGAAGTGAATAAAGAAACAGTTAAAAAACAGAACACAAAATCTACCTGTATGATGAGCTAGACTGCTTCCCCGACAAAGTTGATAACGGCAATGGTTTTGACACAATTGTGTTAGTTCTTGTAGTTGCAGGAGGTATCTGAAAATGTGTATTGCAAAAGGATGAGGAAGAGAAAAAAAAAAAGGAAAAAAAAAAAAAAGAAAAGGAACAAAAAGGAATAGAAAAGTTGCTAAATAACCTGAGCAAGATTAATTTGTATTTAAACTGACCCTAGACTTGCTATTGTTTTACAGATTGTTGCAGCATGTGATCAAGAAGGGCGGTGGAAAATAAACACTTGCAATGAAGCAGGAAACCAATTCTCCAGCAACTGAGTGGAATGCAGCTGCTTAAATGCAGCCAAGCTACAATCAGCTCCAAGTTGAGAGCTTGTTATAGCGGAGGAAGGGGGATACAATCAGGCTGGATCAGTAGGGAAAACAGACTCCCCTTTGATCTTCTTTCGGCTTTCATGCATGTATAAAAAATGCAAATAAAATAGACCCACCATTTTCTGTAAATTAAAGGAACTTTTCCCCCCTCAAATTATCAAGCCATATTTTTTCCATGTGCTTTCAAATGAATTAAAACAGCTTGAAAAAAAGGGACTTAAATATATTGAATGCATAAAAGTGGGAGTTCTGCATAATCAGCTTCTAAGAGTTCTTAAATCTCTGTATATAAACTGTTTAAAAGTAAATTAAAATTATTCCTTAATGAAATACAAATCTGAAGTCACTTGAATAACTAATCGTTTTATGACCCATGCAGTGAATTTTTAATGCCTGCCTCTACCTGATTATTTTAGATATGTCTGTGTTGTAAATTAAAAGCTACATAAATCATTAATGTGTTGATACAGATCAGTGAGCTGACTACACTATATCTGATTCTTCAGGACATACAGTGTCTGATTCACCTCACTCCTATTTTATGGAGTCCAGATTTATTCCACATTTGTTCTTGGTTAAAGCCTTATTTGAATGGATTTGAATGAAGTTTGTATAGGATTTACAGCACTGAGGTTACCCACACCTTATAGACCTGCAGTTTGCAAAAAACCTACCACAGGTAAAGAGGCTATTATTTCCATGACAATTACCATTTACTTGCAGAAAGCATTTTATCCATGGTACTCAAATTGCTTTGCAACCATTAATTAAGTCTTACAGTTCACAAAACCCCTTTGAGGGAGGTAATTATTAGGATTTCCATCTACAGCCTGGTAAACAAGGACAGAGCCATTGACCACTTGAAATAAGAATAGATTTGGGAATAGGAGACAGGTGTCTTGACTTTTAGTTGCCTACTTCAATGGCTAGGAAAAAACCCTCCCATAAGAACAAAAAGCACATTTTAAAAGTACAAGCTGAGTCCCTCAAGTGAAGGGGGAAAAAATGAGATCTGTGAAATATAGAAAACTCATGGACTATTGAAGTTGGCACATTTGTATGTGGGGATTTGCTGAAAGGAGAAAATCAAGCCCAGTAGAATAGCATTTTACGTTCACCTGGACCAGTAACGGGGATTTACCCTGTCTTATCAGGTCCCGTGATCCTCTTGCATTAATGAGCATTCAGATGGGTCCATTATTGCTGCAGTGAAAGTGCTGTTGCTGTTGTTTTGCTTTAACTGCTGCAACAATCGGTTGCCTTAAACTGTAAAAGCATAACTTCTGAATCATATTTGTTTGTTTTGTTTTCTCTGATCTTTCCTTCCAGCTTCCATAAATGAGCTTTGTTTCTTGATAAAAGTACTCCGTTTGCTGAGTACAGTTAAACAGCCACAATTTAACTGAAAACCTGAGGTTGGTATTCATGTGCATTTTTGCTTTTTATCAGCATGTGCCTCTGGGCTAAATTAGAGCCCAATATAATGAATGCTTGTGATGGAATAGGGCGCGCTATTGAACAATCCCATTGATGTGTAGGAGAACATTTACATGTGATCTTACTGCTAGATGTAGTTTTTACAAGACCAAACTCTTTGTCATTGAAATACACTCCAGTTTTACTACAAAATAAATGAAAATAAGTAATTTTACACCGTGTGAAGGTATGTCTCATGAACATTAAAAGATGCAATAATACAGAAAAGCACATTCACATCACCTTTTGACCTTTTCTATACTGATAATTTAAAAATGAGGAGAGTATTTGTAGTAGAGAAGATACCATAGATATTTTAGAATGGATGAAAGCATGAAAATTGCAATCTGGTCAAAATATATTTACTCTCACATCTGTGTAAATCCAGGATGACTTCACTGGAGTCAACAGTGCTACCTTGGATTTTAAGAGAGTTACTGAGACTGGAATCTGTTCCATTATATTATCAATATGGAAACATGCATTTACCTCTCTAACAGATAACAAAAAGCCTGTCAATTCTCTTTCTTTATCCTTGTTTGATCTGGATTGTTGATGTGCTGGTTTTTGCAGCATCTGATGTATGTTAATTTACAGAGCATGTTTGTGATTCTGTTGATAAGGACTCATTTATTTTTTTTGGTTTCTTGTAAACTGACCAAAGGGGGGAAATGTCTCTTTAATCCATTTTACACTTGTATGCCACACTGTGTTAATGATGGTATTGAAATAAAAAGCAAGCCACAAGGACTTGCAGACAGAAAAAAAGAAAAAGTTCTTCTTGTCTTTGAAGTGTACTGTTGATGCTTTATTTTTTTTCAAATTATTATCAGTGGTCTTCCAACCTTTTCAGGGTCATATAATGGAATTTGTATATATCAAGTAATTAAGCTGAAGTCTATAATGCAGCTGACTACTGATTTCCATAGGAGAAGGAATCCAATACTTTTGAAATCAAAAGGGAAAGTTACATGTTCTGCTTTCACCTCTGGGATAAAGTTAACTGTAGATTTTTTACCTAGCAATCCTTGCATTGGGGAAAGTGTATTCAGCTTGGATTTATAAGTGAGCACAGTCAAGCTGAGCAATATGTGGTGCAAGCAAGGCATGTCTCAGCAAGAGCTCTTAACAAGAACGGTATTAATTGTTCTGGCAGTCAGTGGCTAGTGGGGCCCATTTATTCAGTAAATACAATTTAAAAAATAATCTGTACTTCAGAATTTAAATACAGACAAAAGATATTTTGAGTCTTATTATAAGCTGTCCTGAAACTAATATTCTGAACACATATATAAGCTATCAAAATAGCCCTCAAAGCTATACTTCATTCTTCCTGGCATTCAATTTTCATTTGCTTGTTTTGTTCGTTTCTTGCTCTGAGTATTGGTGTTATGCTTTCTTCTGGTCCATAATATATCAACCTCTCTTACAGTTCACATCAAGACCCAGGACTTGTTTGTTTTCTTTCTTGGTGGTTTTGGTCTGGGGGATGGGGTGGGCACAGTATGTTTGGTTTGGGGTTTTTTGTTAGTCACCTTCATCATATTGGTGTTCTTCCCAATGAACTCTTTCAGGTGACAAGAAATTCTTAACAAGCACAGTGAAGCAGAGTTAATGATGTTTTCTTTTCTGTGGATTTGTGTCTAGCAGATGATTGACATTAATATCGAAAAGGCATGAATTTCAGTTGAAACTATTGTTCTGTTTGGGGTACCTACAATATATCTCATATGTAGATTTTGTGATGTGTCACCAGTCTTTCTTGCTGGGACTAGCAATACAGACTGCCTTGTTTGTCTGCTGCTTATGTTTTATAATACTTAAGCCCTCCTAATCATCACCTTGCAGAGTCTCTCTCCATTGATTATGGAAGGACCCTATGGTGAACAGGGACTTGAGTTAATCATTTAAAGTTAGGTAAGATGAATTCAGGTCCTAATCTCCCATTAATTAGTTAATGTAAGTAATAAAGACAATAGTGCTTCTCTGCAAGGTGATGATGCAATGGTGGTGGGAGTTAAGGAACCTAGCTAGAACAGGCCAGATAATGTTTTTATAGTTCTATCACTTGTATCTCCAGGGAAACCATCTCCAAAACTAAAGCCACTTTCTTGTCCCCAACAAAAACAATAAGACCAGTAGGAGCAAAGATTCCTCAGAGGCTCATAAGTCACATCCACAGTCATTCTCTCCTCAGAAATTACATATTTGGAGGAACATTTTTACGCTCCTTCTGTGTCTTATCCTGGTTACATGTGTGCATATATTTATTCTTTTAAAATATGAAAAGAAAGATAGAACACTTTTCAAATATTCTGATTAATATCAGCTTTTAATTGATTTCTTCCACAGCTATTTTGCAATGTCTCCAATGAAGCTGCACTCCAGTTTATCTTATAATAGTGGCAATAATTATTTTTTAGTTTGTTTTTTTTTTTTTTCTAAAGAATCTAGGTGTCCCCAAGGACTTTCTCTTCCCTTCCACGCATACCTATAGTGCCCTCAAACACCAAGCACTTCTTCCTTCAAAATATTTTGTGGTGCTTTCTTCCACAGTGTAGCACTGACAGAGCTATTAAAAGAAGCATCACACAGTGTTCTCTCACACAGGAAGGTGGCATAGAGGATCTTACAAAAACAGTATTGTGAGTTTAAATGAGAGAGTTTAAACAAAGTGACTCTAGCAGAAGTATATATTTCATGGTACTAACAGAATCCTTGAAAATTTTGGTGTTGGTACTGCAAATGGTATGAAATTTTGGTAACATTTTATTCACTCCATGCAAGCTAGATTCTTTCTCTAAACAAGTCCAGTAAGAATTCCTGCTTGAATTCAAGGGCCTTTCAAATATGTCTTTATGGTAATTTCAGACATGTCTTATTCCTGGTAATATAGCACCTGTTTGGTGTTTTGAGACCTTGATCCTTAGCTGACCTAAATCATTGAAATAATTTTACTTCAGCTATGGAACTGATATCCAGTCAATAATACTCTCGAAAGCTCCTGGTGAATATTGGTAGAAGGCAGGGAGACAGATGTAAGCAATACTGTGGTTGGGAGTGGTGAAGACAGTTGCAGCCTGGTGTTGGAGAGCCTTAGTGATGGTGTGTGGTGATTGTGGTGGTATGACTCTTCCATGGCTCTTCTTAGAGACAGAGTATCGGTCAGGTACACCAGTCTGATCCAGTAGGTTATTTATGTTTTTATTCGTTGTTTAGAAGAATCAATGTGTCCATAACTACATTTTCATATATCTCTTTTTGTAAAATTTCACTTTTTAAAATTATTTCAGATTTTGAAAATATTTACATGACATTGTCACTGAAGTCTACTAGATCTTCTAGAAATTTCACAATTTTTTTTTGATGAGTTGAATATTTCCACTTCAAGATAGCACTTAATATATGGCATACTGTTTAATCAATATCAGAGGTTGTAAACAGACCTAATTCTTCCTCATATGACACAGAAACTTTCAGGTACAGTATATCTGAAACAAATTCAGATTCTGTCAAGACGAGAGAATATTTATTATGTTTATACCATTAAAGGCATCTTAAAAATTGTAAGCATTCAGGAGGATGATTTTCAGTTAAATCTTATAAAAAATTACAGGTCTTTCTAATGTGTGGTCTTCACGAAGAAATTTAAATTATAATTAATCAGGATTTGTAATAAAGAAACTATGAATAAAATTTGAATTCTAAAAGAAATATGAGTAAAAATAATAATAAGATAAATTTTTGATACAAGGACTGACATTTAAGTAGTAATCCTGTGCTGGTTTTAACTGAGATAAAGTTAATTTTCTTCACAGTAGCTAGTAGGGGGCTGTGTTTTGGATATGGGCTGGAAACAGCATTGATAACCCAGGGATGTTTTTGTTACTGCTGAGCAGGGCTGACACAGAGCCAAGGCCTTTTCTACTCCTCACCCCACTCCACCATCAAGGAGATTGGGGATGCACAAGAAGTTGGGAAGGGACATGGCTGGGACAGCTGATCCCTCCTGACAAAAAGGATATCCCACACCATATAATGTCATGCTGAGCATAGAAAGCTGGGGGAAGAAGAAGGAAAGGGGGGATGTTTGGAGTGATGGCGTTTGTCTTCAAAGTAACCATTACACATGATGGTGCCCTGCTTTCCTGGAGATGGCCAAACACCTGCCTGCCGATGCTTTGCTTGCGTGCACAGCTTTTGGTATACCTATCAAACGATCTTTATCTCAACCCACAAGTTTTCTCACTTTTACTCCTTCAATTCTGTTTCCCATCCCAGCAAGGGTAAGTGAGGAAGTGGCTCAATTGGTCAGTTGCTGGCTGAGGCTAAACCACGACAAATCCTTACCATTTAATGTTTGACACTGTGATAATGAAATGTAACATCAGCTATACAGCCCAAAGGAAAACCAAGGTGTACAGTGGCGATACATCTTTTTCACAACAGAAAATATAATAGAAAGTGGTTTCCATTTCTTATTTCTTTTTTTTATTTTTAATTTGTGTTATATGTGTGCCTATCCACACACTTTTTTCAAAATCCTTCATATACATGAAAAACTTGAATGATTTCTTGAATGCATTGAGGACAACTTCTTAAGCCAGGTAATAGACACCCCTGCCCGAGGGGATGCGATACTGGACCTGGTGGTCACCAATGCAAGCGAGCTCGTCAGAGATGTCAAGATTGGAGGCAGCCTGGGCTGCAGTGATCATGCACTGTAGAGCTCACGCTCCTGAGGGAAATGGGAAGAACAAAGAGTACAGTCAGGACCTTGAATTCCAGCTCCTCAAGGAGATAGTCAGAAGGACTCC
>NW_009270001.1:6021507-6044170 GCF_000687185.1 Egretta garzetta | reverse complement strand
ACTAAACCAGGGTAGGTTTAGACTAGATGTAAGGAAGAAATTCTTTACAATGAGGGTGGTAAAACACTGGAACAGGTTGCCCAGAGAGGTAGTGGAGGCCCCATCCCTGGAAACATTCAAGGCCAGGTTGGACGGGGCTCTGAGCAACCTGATCTAGTTAGCGGTGTCCCTGCTCAGTGCCGGGGGGTTGGACTAGATGACCTCTCAAGGTCCCTTCCAACCCAAAACATTCTATGATTCTATGTTTTCAATAAGCTCTAGATTAGGCTTTGGTGAGTGTGAGTGTCAAATTTATCTACATAGACTTAGAAAGTGAATGTGGTTGTGTTACAAAGTAGAAGTGAGAACTTTTTTTGCACGTAATTTCATTATTTTTGGGGGAAATCTTGAGAAGCTTATTTTAACAGTTAGGGTAGCCAGCAGGCAAACATGCTAACTAGCAATTGCCCACACTGATCACTAACTTTAACATAATCCAGCAAATGGCACACTAAAAAAAAGATCAAAAAAAATCAATAGAAAAAATGTGCAATCAGGTCAGATTTCTGGCACATTCAAACTCTTAACTTAAAAAAAGGAAAAAAAAAAGAAATCCAGAAATGTAGCTAGGTTTATATTTTTAAATATTATATTGCAACCCCCTTAATCATACTTAGAGTCACTTTTTAAACAAGCAGCTATCCCAGAAACAGAAAAAAATTACTTGTGTGAATAAGTGTTTTTCATTGCAAATAAGGAATTCACAGTTTGGCCCTGTGGCAATTTTTTAGAATTATTACCTCTGACTGTTAGATGTGATTCCTCACTATAATTATAAGTTGTATGTACAATGGCCCAGATGACTAAAATAGCAAAGCTGCATCTTTAAGCTTCTACATAAAATTCAGTAACAGTAGTAAATATTGAAACTATGAAAAATATTTGAGGCTAACACACAAATACTCAGAATTCACCTCATTTCAGTGCAGTGCATGACACACTTTTCATCAATGGCATTTTTTCTTATAGCTGCATGTAGAAATGTTTGTCAGCTCTGAATGGAGGTTTTGTTACTTATTTCCTGATCTGTTGGGTGTAAAACATGCTCTTGGGAGCAATAGTAGAAGCTGATTTGATTTGTGTTCTCAAGGGAAGCAGATGGATTGCTTATCTTTCATCCTATCAGTGTAGCTAGAATATGTCCTGTTTTCTAGTGCCTTAAGTTCAGGCTGTACTCAGTGACCATACCAAGAATGGTATGGTGGGAATGATTGACTGCTATGATTTGGGAGGCATGGATGCTGTCTTGATCTTTAGATCTTAGAGAGTCTCTTCCATGTGGAAAAGTCCCAACAGGTTTGTCAGGAATCAGAAACGTTTTCAAGTTTCCAATTGTAGTTTATTAGGTACTGCTTAAAATATAACCCTGTGTGTAAGTAGAGCTGCTAAGGCCTGTTAATACTGCGCAGACATAATAAGTATGGAGTATGTCACTCAGCTGACAAATGTATTCAAGGGTTTATGTGGGTAACATCATTTCTTCCAAGAAGATAACAATAAACAGAAAGAGGCTGGATGTTCTTCAAAAGGTTCTGACCTGGTTCTGACCAGTAGAGGGACAAATGACAGCTGAGTAACATTTCTTTTGCCTAGTGAAAAAAAATCCCTAGGTATTGGTGATCCACTTTTAAGACGTGGTGATACATATTTCTTGCTCTTTTTTAAAAGCGTCTGTATAGTGATGACTTTTATTTATTTTGGGTGTGGTTTTTAGATTTCGGGGGGGGTGTAAATTATGATACAACATAAAGAACAATTATTCCATGCTTTAGTAGTGCCGTTCTTTTATGAAAAATATTGGAAGGAAAATATTTTTTTGTTGGAAATAAAAATGTTTGCCAATTTAAAAGGTAGATTTTTTAAGGTTTGGGTTGGGTTTTTTTCAAAATCTACTTTAACAAACTAATAAGATCTTAAAAAAGAAAAGAAAGATATGGTTTTCTGTTGTTTCCTGTTTGAAAACCTGAAAAGTATATAGCTAGCATTTCCCCATCCATGTCATAAGTTCTGATTCTTTATGCACTTGTGTGTAGTTATAGTAATTTATGGAGCTAAGCTGCACAGTTTTTACAGCCTTCTGTTTTATCACAGGAGAAGAGTATGTGTGTGAGATAAAGATTGGAAGGGGTGGAAAATAATAAGAATATTTATTTCTACTCAGAAAAATATCTATTTTTTTCAAGAAGCAGCAAGTGGACTTCATCTTGCAAACGTGTGAAGGAAGCCACAGTTTTGTGTACCTTTTTGCTTTTTTCTCCCATCTCCCACTTCCTAGTCCTTCATCCACCGTATTGTTCTTGAATATGCTATTAAAAGTTACATGCTTCCAAAATCTCCAGATTCTTGTAGCCATTAGTGTATTTAATCCACTGAAAGATAGAAAACCTTCAGAGGAAAGGTCTTTACTGGACTAGATTCATCAGAAGAAAACAAAACAAAACAAATTACTCAAGGGATTTGCAGATGGAACAAAGCAGTTAGATGTTTGCTGGGGAAAATGGAAGTTCAGAAAAGCAGAAACATCTTTTTTGAGGTGATTCTATCCATAGATTTCCAAAAAAAAATAATGGTGTTCAGGACTCTGGTACACCAGAGATATAAAAAGAATGTGCTTCATGAGTCATTTTTGGGCTAATGCTAGCAACAAATTAGAAATTCCTTCCATCTTTGAAGTGGTCTAATCCCCAAATTGTTAGAAACTTTCAGTAGTCGTTCTTACTAATTGAAAAATTATTGATTTCCATTATATGAGTTTATGGCTTCAACTCACAGTAATCTCAGTCTCTAATTGAAGAAATTATCACAATTTGGGACAGTAACAGCTCTTTTGGTAGTTGAAAGTCAAAAATTGGGAAAAAAAAAAAAGAAAAAAGGGGACAGATTCACCCCAGATGACTTTAAAGCACATTGCTGAGTTGTCTAAATTAAATATCTAAATGTCATTGCCCTACACTCGCTGCATAGTCAATAGAGAGAGAGAAGGATGTCTCAATATTGATTTCTCCTACTTATCATCTAAAATGTCATTTTGGAATTGTTTAACTCTCAATGTTGACAACCAAGGAGACCCACAACAATTGTGCTTTTCCCTTGAACTTCTATTAGATGCCTAATGTTAGATGGGGAGAATCTGGGTTCATTTCTGCCATTCACCCCTTAATTCATAATGAAATTATCCAACTAGCTGAGAAGGTGGGAAAATATTTCAAGAAATTTGCCCTGTTTTCATTTGTTCTACAGAGACATAACTAGACTTGATCTTGGGGGGTGAGTGGGTTTATATGTTCTGCCAGAATCAAATGAATTAAAAAAAAATTAAAATTACCTCAGATTTCAACCTATTACATAGATGCAGACAATTTTAATATCTTCTTTACCCCCTCTACCATTTTCTGAGATGCCTCATCTTGTACAATGATGTTACACAAGTTTTGCTACAGTTCTTTCTTTAAAGGTAGCGGTAGGGAAATGTCAGCTATTTAATTATACAGAACTTGCCCTGGCTTCTCTTCCAACTTTTGTCTAATATTAGATAAAAGACAAGACGTGTTCAGATAGTGGCACAGTGTTTTATGACAGGATGTTATAGTGAACAAATGTTATTTCTTATTATCCAGCCAATCTTGAGATGACTGGGACTTTGTGAATAAACTTTGCTTAAAAAAAAAAAAAAAAAAAGAAAGAAAAAAAAAGAAAAAAAGGGGGAGGGAGAAATTGCATGGTCCGTTTTAAAATTTAATTCAGAAAAGGTCCCTGTGATTCATCCTTTCCAGCTCCAAGGCAAACAGTGAGATTGGTAGCACATTCATAATTCAACATGGTTAAATGCCAAGGGCCGAACAGAGAGCACCCTCCTGGCCAGTACGAGCAGAATGACATTCATGGTTGATTCAGCTCCTTGCAGCAAGCTGTGTAATTGGAAAAGCCAAGGGAAATGACCCCAGTCTCTGTGTC
This sequence comes from Egretta garzetta, assembly GCF_000687185.1. Taxonomy (NCBI): domain Eukaryota; kingdom Metazoa; phylum Chordata; class Aves; order Pelecaniformes; family Ardeidae; genus Egretta; species Egretta garzetta. The sequence continues at coordinate 6,040,177 of NW_009270001.1, read as the reverse complement.
CTGCTGATGTCAAAATACATTCGTATCACTCTGACAAGTGTCCAGTTTGGACGCTTCCCTAGCCCTTAGGAGGCTGAGAGGAAAGGTAAGAGCTTGTAAGTAGCCTGAAATAGCTACAGCACAGGTAGGGTATAAGCTACAGAGTACTCGCTTTGTAAGATTTGTGCCTGGATTTTGAAAAGGATTGAGCAAAACAGACTCAGAAGAGGACATCTGTTTAACGTAATTTGGTATCTTAATTACACTGGATGATATGCATCAATGTGTTTAATGAAACTTGCTGTACTTAATAAATGTGTAGACACTGTTGTAAAGCTGAGCAGTGTGATCAATAGATGGAATATTTGAAGGTGCTGACACTGTGTTCAAGTCTTAAAATTATGCTTCATAGTTTATCTGGACTGGGAGGAAGGGAAAATGATGATCTAGGACATGTGCGGGGGGGAAGATCTGAAGCTTTGTATCATGTGGGGCATTTAAATCCCTTCAAGGGGGAGAAAAGTGGTTCTTAGTTAAGATATCTATGTCATATACTTTTCCTGTCAGATCACTAACACAAAATATAATTTACCTAAACAGTGGCCAGTCAGGGCTTTAAAAGTAGGTAGTACTACCTACTTTGTAATAATGCATTATTGATAATACATTGTTATTAATAATAATTACTATAATAATATTATTAATAATGTATTACTATTAATACATGCACACAATCTTGCTCAGCTGGATTTTTCCATCTGTTAAAAGAAGAAAATGAACAGCATTGAACAAATGAAGAAATTGCTTTCCATTCATTTTTCCTGAGCTATGGACTGTCACTTCCACAGTGAACTGTGGAATGAGGGTCAACTGCATTTATACACCATTTAAACTGTTCAGATATTTTTTGGGGAAGAGAGGGTGCTTAGCAAATTGTTTGTGTTCTTTAGTGTGTCCCTAACACTCAGTAACAGTTCTTTCAGAAATTTATTGCAAAATGCTTCCCCATGGTAATCTAAAGGACATACTTTCTTTTTACTAAGCTTGACTCACTCTTGACCTATGAAGAATAGATTTTTTTTTTTCTGGATATTTTGGTTAATTTATTATAAATTTTACTATATAATCAGAGCATGCAGACACTATCACTTGAATATAATAGTTGAAGAAATATGGTCTTATGCTTTATTTACTTATATTCGTTGTAATGCTGACCGTAAACATGAAATGCTTAATATTTTTTCAGATTATTTTCTACCTCCCTTTATTTAGGTGCTTTGGGGGTGGGGTACAACATATCATTGGTCAGAAATCATTCCTCACAACTCTCATTTTTTTCTCTCACATAAATATTTAAATGCAAACATGTATACACATACGCTTCACTACTGAACCTTGCTTCTCAATAATACTTGATCTGAAGTGTTCATCCACTTTACTGTTAGTAACATTTTACAGTGTTTGTCCAGTATTAGGCAAATCATTCAGTAACTAATTAATGTCACATCTTTGACCTGTTCTTGCAGACATGTCACACACACATTACTGAAGTTACCTGAATTATGATGGCCTAAGGACATTGCAATTAAGATGACAGCTATTATCTGTGCATTGTTACACTAAAAATTGACACTGCTCCAGAAAAATTACAAAATATGAAGATGAAACTCTTAAAGTTGCTGAAAAAAAAAAATTGTTCTTGCCTTTTGCTATGCCAGTAGTTCAGAAAAGAGTTAAGATTTCTCTTCAGTTTAGGATAAACTGATTTTTTTTTCCCCAAGAGTGAAGGCTTAGAACTGTCCAGGGACAGAACTTTCCAAAAGAGTTATGGTTAGAGTTGGGATGAGGAGCAGGGGAAAGCTCTGGAGACTTAAAGAAGTTCAATGGTTGTTCTTCATGTCTTTTTCTGGCTTTGACACCTATGATCTACATCTTCAACTGAAGTAAATTGACACAACTCAATTTTAGCAAAGATATATATTTACACCAGCTGAATCCATCCTATGATTTTATGTATTTTTCATAAGGATTAGCCAAGGATAGATTTTTGTGACCCTTAATTCTCCTAGGTAACACATGGATCACTGAAAACTGAGTCAATGAAATAAAACGCAGGGGACCATGAAGTGAAGTGGCAGAACTGGGCATCCTGTGAATTTGTTGCACCAGTTACCCATGTCTAAGAAACTTGCATACTCTCACTAGCATTTCTTGTGCTTGTGTGCTTGTGCATGGGTGCCTGAACATGTACACACACATGCACACACACATATGTGTATGTATGCATCCATGTGTGTGTTTTTATCTAATGAAATATTTCTGATCGGAGCTGCAAGGGCATCTGGAGAAATGTGGCGCCTAAGTTTATGTGAATCACACATCTATTGGGCATCTAATTCCCATAAATGCCTTTAAAAATCTATCTCTTAACTAGTTGAATGCATAATTTGCTACAAATTATTTGCTCAGCTCTACTCTTAATAATGATACTTAGATGTAGCTGAATAGCATTTTTCATCTTCAAAGTGCTTTTCCTTCGTTAACTAATTCATTAGCCTTCTAGATCTCACTGGTAAGATTTTCCTCATATGCAGCTTATATTTTCTTTTTGCTGCAATTCTTCCCATGTCTTTCACAGTTATATTCCCTCAGACTTCCATTAAAAGCTCTTCAGTCTCCCTCACTCTCCTTCTCATGGCCAAATTCATCCCTGAGGTAACACTACTGAAGTTGACTTGAGTGAAGTTACACCATCGATGTATCTGGCCCTTGGGGATGACAACATTCTTCAAATGCAATCCCTGCAGATGTTTATCCTGCTCTCCACCCCCAGCTATCATTTGGCCAAGCTATACATATTTACTGTCATTCTTTTAATCTTTCCTCATAAATCCATCCCTCCAGCCCCTCAATCATGTTAGTTGATCTTGTCTTTATTACCTCCAATTTGCTCACAATTATGTAGTACTTAATGGCTTTTCTGAATAACTTTAAGTCAAGAATGACACACGGCAGGGGAACGGCAGTAGTTGTGAAATAATTGCAAGTGCTGGTGGTGCTCTGGAGAGAGGGAAATTTTGCTGTTGCCAATTATGTCGCTTTCTTATTTCTGCCTAGATGGCAAGAAACATAAGGGAAAAATTATTTCTACTAAAGACTTTCATTCAAAGACAAACAGAAAGAAAAATAGACTTTTTTCCCAAAAAATAAATTTCATAAAAATATAAATACATATTTTTGACTTACTTAAAAAAATCACTTAAATATATTCTATGAAACTACACACTTAATAATTTTTTAGAGGTGGGAAATAGAAAATGTTAATTTCCCCTGAACAGTCTTTTATCAGAGACATCAGTTTCTGATTTATTCTATTCTTAATGGAAATGCAGATAAATAAATTGATAAATTACATTTTAAATTACACTTGTCTACATTTCTCTGTATTCTCCTTATTCCATACAATACTTATTTGTCATCTCCTCACCCTCAGATTTTTCCTATTATGTTTGCCTCCATTAATCCAGTCAAAATACTGATTGCTTGCCTTGCCTGACTCTGCTTCCAAACTGTTTTACCAAACCACATTTTACTTTTCTTTCCACCAGTAATTTTTCTACCTCGTCTTTGTCCTTTTCCTCCTCAGCTTTATCCTACCCTACCTCATCTGATTTCATCTCTTCTCTCCCTGACCACTCCATCACCTGCAACAGAGACCTGAGTTCAGGGCTTCCTGCTGGTTTCTCAGGACCTCAGCTGAGGCAGACTATGTCCCACCAGACTCACGTCTCCATACTGGGAGGACAGTATTCTGTCACTATGTTATATCAGGATGAAATATTTCCTTTAACTCAGTCTATGCACAAGTGATAATTACCCGGACAAAAGGGACATTATAATTATTCATGGTTCATGTAGACATCAGGACTTTTACATCTTACATAGGGATGGAAGTGCAAGAAAGAGCGGGGGAGATTGAGAACACCTTTAAGGAAAACGCGAAGAATAGTGAATCAAGTATAACTCAATGTTTTTGTCATAATACAATTGCTTTAGTTGTTAATTGTTGTGGTTTAACCTGGATGGCAGCTGAACACCATACAGCCACTCACTAAATCCCCCCCAGTTTCAGAAAAGTAAAAGTGAGAAAGCTCATGGGTTGAGATAAAGACAGTTTAATTGGTAAAGTAAAAGCCATGTGCACAAGCAAAGCAAAGCAAGGAATTAATTCGCTACTTTCCACAGGCAGGCAGGGGTTCAGCCATCTCTAGGAAAGTAGGGCTCCATCACACATTATGGTTACTTGGGAAGGCAAACACCATCACTCTGAACATCCTCACCTTCATTCTTCTTTCCGCAGCATACATCCAGACCATAACATCCTATGGTCTGGAATAGCCCTTTGGCCAGCGGGGGTCAGCTGTCCCGGCTGTGCCCCCTCCCAGCTTCTTGTGCCCCTGGAAGAGCAGGGGAAGCTGAAAAGTCCTTGACTGATGTAAGCACTGCTCAGCAACAACAGAAACATCAGTGTGTTATCAACATTCTTTTCATACTAGATCCAAAACACAGCACTGTGCCAGCTACTATGAAGAAAATCAACTCCATCCCAGTTGAAACCAGGACACTAATAAAGACAAATCCAGGGAGTAGTTCAGTTTTATAATTTTTATGATGAGCATAACTCTCTCTCTGGATGCATATACATGTTTGTGTATGTAGGACTGAGTGTGGTGTGGGGTGCACTACGTTTTTAAAAACATGTGTGAGTTTGAGATAATTGATTTTTTATACAAAGAATGCTGACTGAGTTGAAAAATATTTTTCTCCAAAGAAAACCATGAGGATTGGCAGATCTATCATATTCGTAAGTATGATACATGAACAATGTTTTATTTTCATACCGAAGTATTTCTTGAAATTGAATCCATATGCTTAGGCTACAACCTCTCCTCATCTGTAATCTTGAATTGTCTGAAGAGTGTTTTAATTATTTGAAAAGCAGTGTGTTTGCAATAGCAACTGGTATGTTATTACTTATGCATGAGAAAATTCAGTCATGACTCAACTTGTTTGGGTTGTTAATAACATCTGAGTTAAAAATCCCACCAGGGTCAGTTAGAAAACCGAAGAAGAAACACATATTAACATTATTATTAATACTATTAAACAGAAAGTTGAAAGGCAAAGCAGAAAGTATTACTCATATATGTAAAGAAGATGTTCCTCTGCAATGTTTGATATTGACAGATATGTCTATAAATACTGTACGCAGGGCGAATGGGAGTAGGGGGAACTGTAATTGAATCTGTGCTGCAGCAAACTTCTGAAGATTTTGAAGAAAAGCCATTTCAGCCAATTAAGTCTGAAGCAATTGAATTGAGCATAACAGTCAGGATTTAAAATGAGTAACATTGGAGTTCTAGAACTTCACTTAGGATCCTGAACTTAAACTCAGTTTTACAGATTTTGAAGGTGTTCACATACACAGGCACTGGCAGTATTACCAGAAGGTTTCAAAAGTTTGGCTGCTTTCACAACGGATGTTCTAAACAATCTGCACACCGTCTTTAGGTCAGAAAGTCTTTATGCTGTTAAATGTACCCTAAGAAGACATAAAAAAGCAATAATTTTCCTGCTTTCTATACACTTCCCTTGACTATTAGCTATTGATGACAATCCGAAGTCAGACAATGGGCCAGTTTGTTACATGACATTGTCCAAAAAGTCACTTCCAAAAGCCTTTTTTGGACATGTGTCATTTCCAAAGCTTCACAGAGTAGAAAAAACTGTGGCGTATTTTTTAGCACAGCGTGGCTGTAGCAAATGCAGAGTGAATGGAACAAACCAGTGCATCCATTAATTGGCTGTGGGCTTGAAGAGAGGGAAAGGCTGGTTCTGGAAGATTTGTTGGCCAAACTGCAGCAGATGCTATTGAAACTGGTCCCTGCAACCTGGAAATTAAAAGAAAGAAATGGAAGGGAGGGTAGGGCTCCAAGACTGATTACTGCTGCATAAGCATTTTGTCATAAGCAAAAAAGAAAAGCAGACCAGATAGGGGCCTCTAACAGTGACAGAGACAAAGAGGCTAAAGTTTAAAAGCACAGAAGTTTAACTGCTAGTGTTTATTTATAGCTTCGCACATACAAAGGCACTGCTATTTCAGGGAAACAGCACTATTTTTTATATGTGTCAGTTTTGAATAGTCCAGACACAGTAAAAGTAAAATAAAGTGAACCGCATGTGTTAAGGAACAAATTTAAATAGCAATGGCTCTGAGAGTAAAGTGTACATTAAAATAAGGGAAGAGGGTATAGCTCATTTAATTTGCAGAATAAATCTCTGACAAAGATCCCTGTCTTGGGTACAGAGATGATATTAGGAACTGAGAAAAAGATATAAGCCACAGTCTAACATAATATGTGTGTTTGTATGTATGTTTGCATACTGTCACTTATCTATCCCACTAATTATCTATCCCATCAGTAATACATGCACATTCAGAAACATTCATGATCATATTATTCACTAATATACAAAGGCTTACCTATAGGCTGTATCATTACTTTATTTGGTAATAAATTCTTTGAAGCTAGATTTTTCTTTGTTTTTATATATTACACATATAGACCACGGAGAGATAATTGTTTTTATAATGATAAATAAGTTGTGCTTCCTTGCCACCTTATTTCCTACTGAAAGCATCAGAGCTGTTCAATAAATGCCAGTTCTTCACCCTCTGATACACCAGTTTTACTCATTATATGTCACATGATTTAAAGAGAAAAAAAATACATCACATGAAAAGTATTTTAAAATTTTCTAGAACTTCACTGGAGTGTGTTTTCATTATTTCTGTGTTTCTAGAGATAGTTTTCCAGCTAAGAAATGAACTCTTTAAATAATTTTAGCTGGATGAATTCCTGTTTTCAACCTCTTTCAAATGAAGGATACAATACTATTATCTGTGCTATACAATACACTATCACTCTGCAGATGAAAAAAGAAAAGCTATCCCAAAGATCCATTCCTATCTTTTCCCTGGCTAACATGTATGTTATTTACTAAGTGCTGAATTGTAGACTTCTCCATTGATTATAGAAGCATTAAGAAGGATCCTGCTTCATTGCAGTGTTTTTGACTTGAGCTTTTTTCCATTCCCATGTCATTGTCAAAGGAAACTTTTTAAGTATTTCAATTTTTATGCCTCTCATTCATGGAAATTGCCTTTCTCTGAGATATCATAAAGACAAACCCCTTGGGTTTTGTAGTCTGCTGCTGCAGCTGCCCTCAGGAAGATCAAGCCCTGTACTCTGTGCTTCTCTCAGAGCCCATCTCTGCCTAGAATAAATGGGCCGCAGCCTTGTTGGGTACCCCACGGATAACTAAAGGAAAGAGAGGGCAGCTCACCACCATGTCATAAAGGGGATGTATCTAGTGCATTATAGAGCATCAAAATTAGTTCTGAAAGATTTAGTAATTGCTACAGAGGTCTGCCCAAATTAGTATACTTCTCACGATTAACAAGGCAAGTGTGCTACTGGAATTTGGCTTGGCACCGTCTAGTTCCCACCTCTGTGGGAGGTCAGATGTGGTTTTCCCGATCAAGGAACATATCTTTTCAATGCTTTAAGAAAGTCCAAACATTTAAAGCTGGAGAAAAATTACAATCTACACTGATTTAAAGACAAGATCTTTTTTTTTTTTAAGGTTGGCATGGCTTTCTTCTAAACTGTTTATGAACTGAAGAGAATTCCCACTGCAAGTAATGAACTGCCTCAGGACCGTCTAAGATAAGCTTTGCTTTTTTTTTCTTCTTTCCCTTATTACAGCTGCTGCTGAAAAGTTTGATACAAACTTGTGGTTTTGACTTCTCTCTTTTTTGTTTATTTTATTTTTGTAAATTTTACAGATTAATTTATAAAACTGTAACATTATATTCTGGAAAAGCAGAAAGAATCAAAATTTTCTTATTTGAAAAATATTTACTTATTTCTCTTAAAAAGGAAAACACCTTATCAGTAATCACTGACTTCTCTGTCATCTTTATTTCGTCTCTCTCAGTTTCTTTATTATGAATTTTTTTTTAAATACTGAGTTTTTCATTATTTCAATAGACTAGTAGAAAGCAGTTTCAATAGAAGGCAATAAAGTCTAAAAAAAATCATCTTGAATGATACTCTTCATCATATTTATCCTTTCCTTTTCACCCTCTCCTCCTAATGACTTTCTGACAGAAAAAGGCGGGATAAACTCTTAAGATTTTAATGAACAGTTGAGTTTTTCCTTATCTAGTAATTGGTGTCTTTGATTTCAGTGTTTCTGCTCATAAAGTAAGATACAACCAGGTATTATCAAGGGTATATTAATCATTAACAATTATCTAAATGACTAAAGATCTCAATTTTACATAGAATAGATTAGATTGTTTCTAAGATTATGTACTTATGAAGAAGCCAACAACATTCTAAGAACTCCCAAGGCTAATCTATTTAAATCTTGGATTTTACACTTAGTACTGAAGGGGGCTAATCAGTCGCTTTCTACCTTCTTAGTGAGAACAGGTGAACATTTATTTGGTTACTCCCTCATTTTCTGTCAGACAATATTATATGTGTAGTAATATGCTACATGTATGAAGTATAACTCTTCTCTCCCAGGAAAAAATGGAAAGAAATTAAATCAGAGCTATTCAGAGAGACTTCAACCCTTCTGGGCTATTTCTGCAGTAGTTCACTGTGCATCCATCTTCCGCTTTGCTCAGGGCTCATTCCAAAATCAATCTGTAGCCTTATACGTGTTTATATAGCATTGTGTTGGCACATCTAAGTATATAACAGCACCTCTTTCCCCCCATGGTGACTTCCAGAATCTTGCTGCAAAAGATATTTTTGGGATGAGATTTTGCTTGCCAGTTATTCTGGGGTGACTTTGTAAAGGTCAATGAAATTACTCCTGGTTTGTTCTAGTCAAAATCAGACACACCCGCATGGGGGCCAATAAAACCCGTGTGGATCATACTGACATTATTGTACTGGTTTTTTTGTTTATTTGTTTATATATAAATATGTGTGTGCATGGCTATGTGCATATTTCTCTCCCCCTCATCACTCTTAGACTCTCACCACAGCCCCTGTCATAACTGAAGGGAGTAGACAGTTATCTCATGACCTAAAGGCATTAGCCAAATTATCATGGATCAGACATCTGCAAAATACAAAATGAGGTTTCATTTGACATAGACATTTACATCAAACATATACAGAATAATTATTTCCACTGGAGCATTGATGAATCAACCAATGGCAATTTAATGAGAATACTGTCTGTCCTTGTAAGTTATATTCCCCTTCAGTTGCAAAGGTGCTAGCCAAGCGCACTGTATCACTCAGTCTTGTCAGAGTAGATGTTCTGTCACTGATTAAAGAGCTGGATGTCCTCTTTAGTCACAAAAACATTTCATGGAATAACCTTGTTTCTGTCTTAATGGATTCTTGCAATGTAATGAAAGGCTCCAAACTGGACTTGAAGAAACCCTCAGAGAGACAGAGAGTGTCACTTCTCACTTAGTCACCGCAGGCAATTGCTGCCACTCTGCCCATAGCACACCTGAGAAGAGATGTACAAGTCATTTAAAAGGCACATTCCATCAAATGCATAATGGGCAAGAAAAGCATCAGAAGAGTTTTTACTTCCTTCCACCTTCCCAGCATTCTCAACCTTCAGATTTCTCAGATTTGTCACAGCCAAATGAGGGGGTCAGACATAAGAAAAAATATTTAATACTGTTCTGTGAGCTGCGTGTGACATGCTGATGGCATCTCGGTAATCTCTGCCAGGCAAATGATTTCCCAGGGTTTGTGGGGAGGAAGGGGGGAAAAGGAAAGGAGAACTGACGGTGCAGTTTCGCTTCACATCTGCTGCCAATTTTAAGGAGCCACTAATTCACAAACTATATGGTAAGCACATTCAACTGTTCCAGCATTTTTCTCATGCTTCATGAAAACAGAGATAATAACTGGTAAACCAACTGTAAAATTAAAAGAACTAGATATTGCCAATAAAGACCGTCATTTCAGGAAAATAAATTTGTTTCTTGGAAGCTGCTCTCTAACGTATGCTTTAGGTGCCCACAAGAAAAGCAATTCAAGCGGAGAGTAAATTGATCTTGCTCCACTGGTTTATATGAACAGAGCAAAAATATACACCAACAGGTTAACACTTAATAACTCTTTGTTTCCCTAATATTGAATCAATAGCAGGATCACTTGGAGTCATCAAATCTTGAAGTGCAGTGTAAAAAGTAATTCAAGGACACACACACGTAGACACACACACACATGCGCATGCGCGCACACACACACACACACACTACTGAAGGAATAAACATTTCCAAAGCAAAATGTGCCATCACACTTAAGACAATATTGGTCTTCTGAAGATAAGAAACAGTAGCTTAATATATTCTCACAAGACTCATGGTCCAAAGCATCTGTTAGTTTAACTCTTCTTATATCTGCAGAGGAACTGGGTGTATATGCAGCTAGAACTCTGTTTTAAAATAGACATTAGGTGCCACGTATCTGCAAGCTGGTATCTTCTCCTTGGTATCCTGTGATATGACTCATAGGAATGGTCCAACACTGCACCAGGGGAGGTTTAGGCTGGACATTAGGAAGCATTTCTTTACCAAGAGGGTGGTCAAATGCTGGAACAAGCTTCCTAGAGAGGCGATCGATGCCCCAGGCCTGTCAATATTTAAGAGGCTTTTGGACAATGCCCTTAATAGCATGCTCTCACTTTTGGTCAGCCCTGAATCGGCCAGGCAGTTGGACTAGCACTGTAGGTTCCTTCCAAGTGAAATATTCTGTTCTATTCTATTCTATTCTATTCTATTCTATTCTATTCTATGCTATGCTATTCTATTCCATTCCATTCCATTCCATTCCATTCCAAGTAAAAATAAGCACTTACAAAACTGAGGGGTTTTGTGGTTGGGCCTGAAATAGCTCCATTTTGCTGGCAATCACAGGTAATGTTAATGTTGCTTATGTTATTTTTATATCTAGGATTTGGGGATTGAAGCCTCTGTTTGAGATCATTTCCCATAGAAGAGAGGGAAGACAAACTGCTGGGGCGGTCACTGACTAAACTGCAGTTCATAGAAACACCCTTAGCCTGATATTGACTCAGGCTCCATTGAGGTACCAGATGGTTTCAGGACCTAAATTACTGTATATAGGTTTCCTTTACTGCCAATAAAGAGAAATAGGTGGTCTAGGACATTTCTCACATGATCTAATTTCAATGACTTCATTAGGATAAGGTAAATAGCATCTGAAATGATCTTATTTCTTCCTTTTGCAATAAAAGGCACCTAAAATGTTTAGCACAAAGACAACTATCTACATTAAACAGATGCATCGTATGAAGGATTGGTGTAAGCCACAGACTTGTTCATACCCTTACAGCCCATTAGAATGAACAATGGTACACAAGTAGGAAATGCATCTAGAAGAAAATCAAACTACTTCAGTTCCCTTGTTTGAAAGGCTAACTTTCTTGGGAAAGAGCCTCTCATTTTAACTGAGAAATAGCTCAGGACAAGCTGTGAAGTATTTAGATTCTCTCCTTTCCATGAAAACACACTCCGAGCATCCCTCCTAGGATCCTCTCCTTTGGTATCCATAAAGAAAAAATTTTAATAAACTCTCTTATATCTCACTAACAGTTTTACTGGCACTAGCAAAAAGGGGAATGACAGTATTTTCATCACAAAAGTCTAATTTAGACAAATTAATAAGAAAGCTGATTTTTGTACTGACCTGTGAAAAAGCACATCAAAGTGAGATGTGGATGCTGTCCTGTTGGTTGCATACAACACATAGGTCCTAAGACAATGGCTTGGTTTAATGCTTCTAATACTAAGCATAGTACTAGCTACACTGTCTTATCTGGGGTCAAAATTCCACTCCCAGTGAGTGAAAATTAGAAAAAGAAACAGAAAAATGTTATATTTCAGGCCATGAATTAATTTGAAACCTGTATTTCCACTACAGTTGATATTAAGCTTTTCCATTGACACCAGAGCTGTGAAATATGGTTGACTCAGGGGTAGGAAAATAGAGGAATATGTTTTCCTGACAACTGACACATGGCCTTCTGTCTCCTTAAAGAGCTGCTGGCCATCCGCTCTGCTTCCCAGCTCCTGCAGGCTACCCTGTGTCTCAGACGCAATGAGCAAATTTCAGCAAAGTTTGGCTGCTCAAACACAGTGCACTTCAGCCAGGGAATGGGACTGGAAATCACAGACGATTGATTCCTCACTGGGTTTCCAATATCACCTGGTTTGGGGATATAAATCAAGATTTCTATTTCTCTTAGTCTAGAAGGAAGTAAAAAAGGCTATAACCCATTTATTTTAAATTAAACCAAACTCTCTTTCTTTTTTGTTTTCTTTCAGTTTTGCATAAGGTTCAGTGCTAGTCCTGATCCACACTGCTGAAAAAAGATATCAGTTCTAGTTTTTCATCAGAACTAGTTGCTTTATTAGTTCAGACTTTATTTTAGATTTGAGGAGTAAAAAGAATGACTGATAATGATAAAAGAACAGCATTTATGTTATGGCTTTTGTATTATGAGCACTGTAAATACCAGTAAATCAATCCTTTTCAATTGTCATTATTCTCTATTAACAGCCCATTCGGAGAAGAAGGAACTGAGGCCAAAAACTCACTTTGCAAGGGCTATACACATGGACAGATCTTTTGGATGTTTGATAACTGTCATTCCTCCAGAAGTAAGATTCTTTAATTAGTTTGTCTGCCTATAAGGTGTACTGAATAAATTGTGCGTGTGTGTGTGTGTCTGTGCGTGTGTAAGAAGCTTCTGGTATCTCAAAACAGAGATGATGCTTCCCAGTCTGGAAAGGCAACGCCAGTCAGCTTAAAATTCTGTGATAAACACATTTACCCACTAGAGGATGCCTGGACAAGCTCTTCTTCACAGAAAACTGGTTCTTACACTGAAAACTTCAGTGACTGATTTCAAAGCACAAGTGTGTGGTTACATTCCTAATTTGTGTGAGCCATTGCCATTATCAGGACTGCCAATAAAACAGCAGCAAATGGGCAGCTATATGGACACCAACAGGCATTTTAGCAGACAGTTATGAGATTTCTGGTGCAACTGATGCAGGGCACTCAGGAACTTCTGGACTATGGGTCCCAAAAGCAAATAGTGAAAAAGGTGAGATGTGTTTTAAAGTTAAATGGGTGTTTTACAGAGGCAAGAAGCTTAAGCACAGGCCTAGCATCTGTCTGCACATAGGACAGCTCTATCCCTTTTCCATGAGATCCCTGCTCCTCACCTAGTTCTGCAGTTTTATTCATATGGCTCAGATTCAGCCACCAGTAGGGCTGCAGAAGGCAGTGAGAGCTGCCTGCTCACAAGAGAGGGATATGGGGGACAGATTTTTGCAGGATTTGAGGTTACACTTTTAGAAAGTGCTGCAGAATTAAGCTGTACAGTTTGGTTTGGTACAATTCCCCATTACTCTCCAGCTCTCTCTGAGGAATGGGATTTCACAACAGCTGCAGCTCATCAGGGTTAAGAAATAAGGCACAGACCTTCTATCCAAGTCAGAGTTCAGTTGCTTTGACAGAGTCCATGCTTAAAACACTACTGAGCAAAACAACTGATAAACAGTTCAGAAATTTTCCCCGTCTGTAACAGCTCTCTGCATTTAGAATATTTTTACCTTAAACAACTGCACCTGAATACGTGACAGCTATTTCTGATTCACTCAGCCTTAGCACATCATATAACTTATTTGCTCATCCTCTGGTGCTGCCAAGAAATTACTGTGAAGTAAAATAAAAATGATAACACCCCCCCCCCAAACTAAAATCCAAAGTTGTGATATACATTTTAAAGAAATACGTACAATTATTTTTACTGTTTGTGCACAGTCCTGTTTATTACCAAATGTTTAACAGGATGAAGCTCAACAGATTGAACAGCTAATAGTGGTAGGTATTGAATTTACAATTGAACACAAAGTGGATGAGTCTATTATAAAGCTTGTCCAAGGAATGCATTTATGAGACATCCTCTAATCAGGCAAAGAGAGGGGGCATGTTTGTCCTTTCTGTGTTGCATTGTGAGTTAGTGTTACACTGAAAGACTGGCTCGTATCCAGGAAACAGCAGATGTGGGTGGATAATTTTTTTTTTTTTCCTTGCCTTTCACTTAAAATAGGTCAGTTTCCAAAATTTAATTATAAAAAAGATCATCAGAATTGTTTCTTTGACAATTAAAATAATTATAACTATCAGCTCAGAAGACTTCCCCTCGATCTCACTATATCTTTCCTGACTCTGGCTCTATGCCACCACTTTTGAATATGATTTTTGCAAGTATTGCAAAGCTCCAAATGTTTCAGAGAGCTTTGAATGTTTGATTTATTGAATTGTTTATGCAGTTTATATGCAGTTTAATTCAGCTTGTACCTACCTTCTTTCTGGATACTGGAGACCTGTGGTGGAGGTTTACATTACAAAAAGGAAACACTTATCTTGTGATATTGATGTTATCCTGGTAAATTACAATATTTAACTATTCTTAGTAGCAGTCAGGAGGGATGATACCAACAAAATAAGAGGAATGCTTCTGTTTTGTTTCAAAGCAAAGTTCATGAAAATAAAAGGCCATGGTCCCTACTCGATTGCATTTTATTTCCTCTCCCTGGACATCCTATTATCAGATGAAAATTCAGATAATGGGCTATTTTGCTCTTTTTTCTGTCTAGATTGGCAAATCATTATCTGTGTCCTTTCATCCATTCATGAAACAGAAGTATTCTGTCTTAATACTGACTACTAATTTTTCAACAAGTATAAAATACTAATATATATCCAATCTTTTAATTAATCGATCTAATTTATAAAGAAATAAAATGTCATCATTTTCTCTTGTCACATACAAACAGACTATGACATTCTTTTGTCAAATGTAGAAACTGTGGCAGGAAGAAATTAAAAGACCTTCCCAAGAAAATGGAACAAGTTTTAGATTGTCAGCTACATCCTTGGGAAAACAATGGCCAAATACAGAGAGATCTGACCATGCAATGGACTTAAAAAGCAGTGTCCACAATTATGCCAGAATATAAACTATACTGTTAGCTATGAATCTGAAAGTATCTAGTAAATTTAATCCAAAGGAAGAGCAGGCTGTATTTAAACTCCAGATATTCCACCTACGTTATTAAGTGATATGTCTTTCGAGAATATACTTTATGCAATAAGGAGAATTATTACTTCCCAATAGTAACTATAGCTAGTGGTTTAAGTTGATTGACAAAAAATGGATTTTTTTTCTGGCATGTTTTATAATAGAACTTATGTGTTGCCTTGGAACTGAAAATACTTCACCCAGGCATCTATATTTTAGGAAAGAGTTTTTGACCTGGATGAAACAAGAACTACCCCCAAACATAAGATAGACTAAAGCAGAATTACTCCACTGACAAATGAACTAATTACTAATGAGTACACTTCTTCCTCACTTAAGTAAATATATTCCTACATGTTTTATTTTCAGAATTCCCAAGTTGTTTACTGTCTTCGCCTCTTGTAGCACAATGCTCCTTGTTCCCTGTGCTTGGCTAGTTTTCTAGCACCCTTCTGACTAGTAAAACTCTCCCAACATCTCATTGCCAAACTCAGCACAAGAAAGGTAATTTCCAGGGATAACCACGAGAAAGGAAAAGTGATTTGGATTTCAACACTATGCTAAGGTCCTCATAACATGTATTTGTTCTCATTTATTGGCCTACTTGTGCCTAAACTGATAAATCTCAGCCTCTGAATGGAGTTGCACAACTCAGTGTTGCAGTAATCACTCTGAATACAGCTCCTATAGTCATACTCAAACCTTAGACTGGGATCTCTTAACAACATATTCATAGTATCCAGTAGCTCAGAAGAAACTACTTCTCGGTTCTTTACCCAGCTTCTAAATGTAGGTACTTCAGACACAATGATTTCCTTGCAGCAAAAGATATGCTATAAAAAGAATAAGCCTTATTAAAGTTGTCATGTATAAGCTGCAGAGACTGAAACATAGATGTATTCAGTTTGAGACCAAATGAAGTTGGTTGGTGTTTAGGATTCAGAAGGCAGTGTTTGTGGATAAAGTCTTGGAAGTATAAAGTATATTCTTGATTACATTTTCATTTATACTGGTTCATTTTCTTGGTTTTATTTATTCATTTATTTATATTAATGTATTCCTGTCATGGAAAAAAATAAATTCCCTTCTTTGCTGTGGCTCATTGATGGTATAAGTGCTATAAAACAAACAGATCTTTCCAAGGCCCTTCCTTTAATGAATGGACAATCCACATATATGGCAATACATTAAAGCTTCTTTACAAGAATCTTTCCTTTCCTGTAGTTAGAAATGTTGAATTGGACTTAAAGAATAGCTGAAAGATCTTTAAAATAGGACTGTCTGAAAGGTTCCTTTTGGAAAACATCTGGAATTTTGCCCATCTTCCTATTCCAAGGTGAATGCCTTGTCCAGTTTGAGGTGGAGTCTCGTCTTACTGTTCAAGATTATGTAGGTGTTATAAGCCAGAATTTCACACAGAGTCATTCTTACTTTACTCAGTGACATCTGTCTGGAAAATCACTAGATTATCTCTTTTTTCGTTCTTTCTCCCCCCACCCTTCCCGTGGCAGTCCCAGATTTCTGTGCATATCTAGGACTAGAATAACCATGTCCAACACCTGATGCATGTCTTAGCTCTCTTCCTGTCATCTCCCCCGACAGTGGCTTTTGTCTTTTTATTACAAATATGTTGTACAGTGATAGCAACAAAATGGATGAACAATGTGTTGAGACCACTTGCAATAACCTCAGTCATGGCTGTGCTCCTGAAATGAAACACCCTGAACACTCATTCAGAAGTGTTAAAGCAAGGACCCACGGCAATGGGTGCTGCTGCTTTTGAGACTGTTTTTGTTACTACTTGCCCAGTGTGCCCTTCAGCCCTTCTCTTCCTAAGCTCTCAGAACCTTGAAGTGCTTCCTTAAAAGCACTGTTGTACTCAAAGTGAGATAAACAGAAATATCTTTTAAAGAATATGACTGCAATTCCCTATCAGTTGCTGCACTTGTAACAGGAACAAATTCACAGACAAACAGACAAAGAGGCAGACCAAATTTGACTGCTGTGTTATGGGCTTGATAGGTGAAAGTAAAGATGAGTGACATTTTAGGGTGAATTTTCTCGGTTGTCATTGGTGTAGGAAGGAATTTCTGCCATATTTTTATTATCATTTAGTTTTTTAAGTTGAATTGGAAATAGATAGGTTGGCTGTTATTTGTATCTGAAGTAAATAAAAGTGAGGAAAAACATCTAACACAGCTCAATTAATTTATTGATTAGGACCATAAGAGACCATAACCAATTAGCAACACAAATTATGTTACCAACAATATGTCTGTTGTGGTTCTGAACCAGTTAAAAAGGAGGCCAGCTCAAAAGGAGGCTTTTCAAGCTGTCTTCATATTCTAATTCTTTAAAACATATAGTTTTATAGAATTTAATAATCCCACATCTGCTTATCTTTAGAGCAAATGTGCCAAAAATATCAATGTGTACCAGACACACAAATTATTATTACTGGTATCCATTTGATAGTTTTAAAAACAGAAACATAAAAGCGTCTGAAAACCTCTAAACCTAATACAAGAAAGAAAGTCTTCATATTTACATAACAGAACCAAAGGTTATATGAAGTTTAATAGATCTCTTGATGTGGGTGTTGGAGGTCCAGTTCAGAGCTTAGTATGTCACAGAAAGGACCTTCATACACACATTTTAAAATACTCCCTTGAAAATATTTTAGTGGTTAAAATCAACCAGGCTATAAAGATAGAGTTGGTTAATGGATCATTCTTTTTTTTTTTTTTTTTTTTTTTTTCTTTTCCCATCCCTCAATCCATTAATGACTACGATGCAACATGGAGCTTTCTTTTGTATCTGCAGCATACTACAAATCAGACACTTAGCTATGACTTCTTAACTGATGTTCATGGTAGCTGTGATTTCCAGATAGTGTCCTGTCCAAACTGTAGATATGTCAAAAACTGTGTAGTGCCTAACACTGCACAAAAGGTAATATATTCTGTTCTTTCTTGATGAAGTTTATAAGGATTCAATCCTTATACTGTAGCCTTCAATACTGTATCCATTGAAGTTGGTAACATTACAGCCCAGTAAAGAAACAAGTCAGCTGATACTATTGACATTTCCTCAACAAGTAAGAGAAAACACATCTTGCAGATTTAGGAAGTGGTAGATCTCTGGCTGGTTATCAATGCCTTCTCACTGTGGGAGGCAACATCTCCTCTGCATAATGGCACCTTATATATTTTAAAAAGCATACCTGGTGCCAGGTCTCTTCAAAGTAGAAGGCAATAATGTAAGTTTTTTATTTCTCCCTGAGTCACTGTTTTACTCCCATTTTGGGAGGTGATTCTGCCCCTCTACTCTGCTCTAGTGAGACCTCACCTGGAGCCCTGTGTCCAGTTCTGGAGCCCTCAGCACAAGAAGGACATGGAAGTGTTGGAACGGGTCCAGAGGACGGCCACAAAAATGATCGGAGGGCTGGAGCACCTCTCCT
>NW_009270001.1:6000738-6021316 GCF_000687185.1 Egretta garzetta | reverse complement strand
AATTCTTTACCGGGAGGGTGGTGAAACACTGGGACAGGTTGCCCAGAGAGGTAGTGGAGGCCCCATCCCTGGAAACATTCAAGGCTAGGTTGGACGGGGCTCTGAGCAGCCTGATCTAGTTAGTGGTGTCCCTGCTCCTGCAGGGGGATTGGACTAGATGACCTCTAGGGGTCCCTTCCAACTCAAAACATTCTATGATTCTATGATTCTATGATTGGTGAACACAAGTTTTCAGTAAATCCCAACTTTCTCTTCTATCTTATCATTGTTCTAGAAAATTGTTGTATGCCACTTCATAAAAATGATTGTGTGCTACTTGCTGCTACCATTACATGGTGAGTTGGTATTATTCTAAAATAGGATTTAAATAGGTCCAATTTGTGTTCTAGATAGCAAACATAAGAATTATGAACTGGTATCCATTAGAACTTGACTGGTATCCATTAGAACTCAACCTGGCCACTGTTGTAAGAGATAATAAAAAATTTTTTTACAAATATATTAACAGCAAAAAGAGAGACAGGGAGAATCTCCACCCTCTATTGGATGCAAGGGGGAGCACTGCCAACAAGGATGAGGAAAAAGCTGAGGTACTTAATGCCTGCTCTGCCTCAGTCTTTAATGGCCTGACCAGTTATCCCCAGGGTACTCAGGCACCCAAGCTGGAAGACAGGGACAGAGAGTGGAACAAACCCCCCATAATCCAGGAGGAAGCATTTTATAACCTGCTACACCACCTGGACATACACAAGTCTATGAGACCGGATGGGATCCACCCAAGAGTACTGAAGGAGCTGGCAGAGGAGCTTGCCAAGACACTCTCCAGAATTTATCTGTAGTCCTGGTTAACACATGAGGTCCCAGATGACTGGAGGTTAGGAAAAGTGACGCCCATCTACAGGAAGGGCCAGAAGGAGGATCTGGGGAACTACAGGCCTGTCAGCCTGACCTCAGTACCAGGGAATGTTATGGAATGGTTTCTCCTGAGTGTGCTCACCAGACATATGCAGGACAATCAGGGGATAAGACCCAGCCAGCAGGGGTTCATGAAATGCAGGTCCTGCCTGACCAACCTGATCTCCTGAAGTGGTCGAGTCCCCATTCCTGGAGGTATTTAAAAGATGGATAGACAAGGTGTTTAGGGACATGTGTAGTGGTGGGATGGCAGTGTTAGGTTAACGGTTGGACTTGATGATCTTAAAGGTCTTTTGCAACCTAAACGATTCTATGATTTTATGATTCCTTCTATGACCAGGTGACCCCCCTGGTGGATGAGGGAAAGGCTGTGGATGTTGTCTACCTGGACTTCAGCAAAACCTTTGACACTGTCTCCCACAGCATTCTCCTAGAGAAGCTGGTGGCTCATGCCTTAGACAAGTGCAGTCTTCACTGGATAAAAGAATGGTTGGATGGCCAAGCCCAGAGAGTTGTGGTCAATGGAGTTAAATCCAGTTGGTGACTGGTTACAAGCAGTGTTCCCCAGGGCTCAGTTCTGGGGCCAGTTCTGTTTAATATCTTTATCAATGACCTGGACAAGGGGATTGAGTGAGCCCTCAGTAAATCTGCAGATGACACCAAAATGGGTGGGAGTGTTGATCTGCTCAATGGTAGGAGGGCTCTGCAGAGAGATCTAGACTGGCTGGATCGATGGGTTGAGGCCAACTGTATGAGGTTCAATAAGGCCAAGTCCTGCACTTGGGTCACAACAAACCCAAGCAACACTACAGGCTTGGGGAAGGGTAGCTGGAAAGCTTCATGGCAGAAAAAGACCTGGGGATACTGGTTGACAGCTGGCTGAATATGAGCCAGTAGTGTGCCCAGGTGGCCAAGAAGGCCAACAGCATCCTGGCTTGTATCAGGAATATTGTGGCCACCAGGAGTAGGGAAGTGATCGTGCCCCTGTACTCGGTGCTGGTGAGGCCGCACCTCGAATCCTGTGTTGAGTTTTGGGCCCCTCACTACAAGAAAGGTGTTGCATTGCTAGAACATGTCCAGAGGAGAGCCACAAAGCTGATGAGGGGTCTGGAGCACAAGTCTTACGAGGAGCGGCTGAGGGAACTGGGGTTGTTTAGTCTGGAGAAGAGGAGGCTGAGGGGAGACCTTATCGCCCTCTACAGCTGCCTCACAGGAGGCTGTGGTGAGGTAGGGGTCAGTCTCTTCTCCCAGGTAACCGGCAATAGGACAAGGGAAAATGGTCTGAAGTTGCACCAGGGGAGGTTGAGGTTTGATATTAGGAAAAAATTCTGCACCAAAAGGGCTGTCAAGAATTGGAGTGGACTGCCCAGGGAAGTGGTGGAGTCCCCATCCCTGGAGGTCTTTAAAAGATGGATAGACAAGGTGCTTAGGGACATGGGTTAGTGGTGGAATGGCAGTGTTAGGTTAACTGTTGGACTTGATGATCTTAAAGG
Source organism: Egretta garzetta (assembly GCF_000687185.1). NCBI lineage: Eukaryota > Metazoa > Chordata > Aves > Pelecaniformes > Ardeidae > Egretta > Egretta garzetta. The sequence continues at coordinate 6,018,908 of NW_009270001.1, read as the reverse complement.
TCTTTTTCAACATAAATAATTCTGTGATTATTTTGTAAGAGAAAGTAAAGCTTTGGGTTTTATTTTTATTGAAAATTGAGATAAAAAAGAAGGGAGGAAGAAAGAAGAGGGGAAGGAGGGAGGAAGGAGGGAGGAGAGCATGAAGGGAAGGAGAGGGGAGAGAGGGAGGTAGTAAAGGAAAAGAAAGGAAGGAAGGAAGGGAGGAGGGGAGGAAGAGAGAGATGTTTGTGCCCTTGTGTAATACAAAAGCTAGTCTTGTCTTACCTCAAAAGAAAGAAATAAAACATCCATGTAACACCCCTGATGCCACAAAGAAACCACAATATTTCTCTACTGACAGGCTTCTATTGTTACTAAATATAGCCACCACAAAGCAGAAGATGTCCAAACACCATAGACAGAACCCCCAAACCTAGTTTCTATAAAATCTTTGTGAATTATGGTATATCAGGAATAAAAGCTAGTTTTTTTAACAATCAAGCTTCTTTATTCCAATTTTAAATATTTCAACTGAGAGTCCTCTAGCCATGGTCTTAAAATGCAAGGCACACAGAAAGTTGACAAAGGAAATTATTGGACACAATGTCCCACTATAATTAAAACAGTGGAAGGGGGGAATGTACAAACTCTCCCACCCACCATTCACCCTTCCCATCCTAATGCAAGTAGAAATACATGCTTTGTAGACCACAAATACCCAGGCCGATTAATTACATGGCTATGCAATATTACTCATGCATTCCTCCTGAAATGTCAAAAGGATTAGGAGTGCCACATCCTTCCTCCCAAACTCTAATCTTAAGGAGCCCTGCTGCAATGAAAACAGTGCAATTACTTTCGTACACTGTCAATTTTACAATAGGGGGGGAAAAAAGAGCTTTACTAACAGCAAATAATTATACCACCATTTAATGATTGATTTAACATAGAAAACCCATCTAATTCCTTTTGTCATTACAATCTACAGTACTAACACTCTAACAATGCTGCCTTAGTGGTTCGACATTACATTAGCATTAAGATTAATGCTAATATAAAACATAGCTTAACTTTTTATATTGTTAATCTGCATCAATGCACTATACACCCGGTGTATTATAAAGCCCATTAGTGTAGCAAACACTTGGGATGATACAATCCAGTCTAGCAGCATCCTTTCAAGAAAGACACAAGTGCAGTGTATTATACATTTGAAAAATGAAACTCCTACATGGCACACAGAGGAAGGGGTCACATGGTTTCCATTTTACTGCAAACAACAGCTGCAGAGCTAAGCAGTACTACTTACCCCAGAACACAATTCCATGTTCTCAGGCCATGCCTACTTTTAAACTAGTCTCATGCGGATGATTACTACCCCACCTTGAGGCTCTGAGATGGTGATGGACCGGTTTCTGATGTTGTTTATATGCGTCAAGGATCAGTAGTGCATTGGGCTGGGAAGGTCTTTCAAAAGAATATAGGAGTGCCTCGTTTTATGTTACAGGACTTTGGAATAGTTTTTTATTTCTATTTCAGTCCACAGTGCTATGCTAGTTGCTGTCTAAACACTGTAAGAAGCAGCACTTGCCTGATAGAGCTACCATATAAATAAAATATAGACCTGGAATGAGCAAAAAAAAAAGAGAAGGAGCTTTCTTACCCTCAGCTTGCAGATTTCATTTTACTTCAAGTGCTTGATTAAGTTTGTAAACCCCAACATTTTCAAAACTACTAAATTCCTTCTGAACAAAAGGAAATCTGACAGGGTCATGAATGTTTTGCGAGTTCCAGGTTTGGGCCAGAACAGGTTAATGTCATATGAAACAAGGACATATTTCATATCTGGTTTAGCAGAAAGAACAGGTAGAGCTGGTCATGTATTTTTCTGATTTCAAAATTCAGGAAACTTGATTGTCTTGCCCATTCACATACTTGATATAGGGTCATCGAGGGTTTTAGCTTTTCATTCATCTCTAATAAGAATGAAATGAACATAACAAGCACTGCAACAGAGTGAAAGAACTGCAGTATGAAAATGTACGCTCAAATATCCCATCAGAGAGGGCTATAAATTCTGCACTATCCATTACTCGGTCAGAGTGCTATCCCACATATGGACTAAGAATGAAGGTGTGAAATCTTTAGAGTTTATATCTCAGGCTGGCTGTAAGCTTTGGCCTATTTCTTTAGAAGTGTCACTACTTCCTGTTTAACATATCGACCTGTCTATTTGACAGCACTATTGAATTTTTGCTGAATTTTATGCTTCAGGAAGGACATAAAGTAACAGGTTTTCCCCTGGGCTCCCCCCTCCACAGCCTCAAATTTACTATGAACTTCAGAAACACTTTTTAATCTCATGTAAATATGTTATTTCCTCTCTTCTATTGGAAGCAGCCCTTTTTTTTGGCAGAGGGGCAGTGGGGTGGGGGGGACTAAGGGTTCCCTTGACTCGAGAAGTAGTTTGGAAACAATCGAATGTGTTTCCATAACACAAGTAAATAAATGTCTCCCTTGCCCTTTTTCCCCATACATTATTGGCTGGTGTAGGTGGATATCAGAACAACAAGTCATCTTTGATGATCTCTCTATGTACTCTCTTGGTACCTTGTTCTTCCTTTATACTTTCACAAGCCCCGCCCCTAGGCTATGACTGCAGGTTCCACTAGGTGGCAAAGGGACTGAAAGTTAAATATTGCCAACACTGGGAATGGAAACATCCACATTCTTTTGTAGATTCAGAGCCAGATTTTAAAAAGCCTTTTGGCTTCTAATTCCCAGTGCAGCATGAATTGCAGCTTAAAACAAGATGTTCTCCCAAAACAGGTGTCATGACAGCACTGCAGTAATGAAAAATTAGGTGCCTGGAATTCACAGCAATCATATTTCCATCTAAATACTTCATACAGCTAATAGGAAAACATAGACATGGAAGGTCCTTAACAGTCAGCAAACCAAGCCAAAGCTAGTTTGTAAGGCAAGTCTGAGAAAAAGTCTGACTTGAATTAATGCTACAGTTTAGGTGTGCAGACCTTTGCTTCCTTAAGACAGAGTCTCAGCATCTTCTCCTCACTTTAGGTGTCTAAGGCATGGACTGAGGCACAAGTGGTTGTCATTTCTTTGAAACATGCCTAGAAGAGGAAAGTTTAGAAGATGTACTGTTGGGGAGAGAGAGAGAAGGAGTTGAAGGGGCATAGCAATGTCTTCAATATGCCTAGGGATCACTTGGGAGAAAAAACTGCTATCCACTGAAATGAATGGTAATTCTGACTGTCCTCACTGGTCATATGGCAGAGAAGGTTGTTGAGAGAAGATGTGTCTTAAAGGCTTCTATGAAGTCTCAAAAGACCATTGTTTATAGGCTATGGATCCAATTCTTCCCCTTCCTGCTACTCTGCTTCATAGCTTTAAGATACAGTAATTCTAGGTTCCACTTCACAAGAGACAATCAGATTTATCAATATTTAATTTTAAAGCACAGAGTGTTCATGACTGCAATAACTTCAGTGAAGGGATGGGGACACCCAGAGCTAATAATTCAACTAGAATTTAACATTCTAAAACTTTCCTGTTGCTGAGCCCATTCTTTCCAATCCCCTTTCATTTTTTCTCTTTGTCACTTTGCTCTGCCAGCATTCAGTCTTACTATTTTTTTCAGTTACTCTCGGATTTTCATCCATCATACTACAAATGCCTTTAAAGTTTCTTTCCTTTTTTCTTTTCTTGCCTAATAGGTCGTGAGTTGTGAAACAAGTCTATGCCTTCTTATTTTTTCTTTTTTTTTTCCCCTCTTTTTTTTTTTTTCTTCCTGCTTTACATAGATTTATCTGAGGACAAAAAGATTGATTAAGTCCTTTATTAAAGAGTAGTAATGACTGAAAAGTCCACAGATTGCAATGACTACAATGACATGTTTCACCTCACAGTAGGGATGAGGTAGTATATCTAATCAGTTACTTCAGCTCAGGTGTAAGAGATGATAACTGTTTAATTTGAGGAAATCCCACCCCACAGGACTGTCCATCTGCATTCTAAGGAATAAGTGAATTCCACCAATTATTGCACTTTTGCACATTTCTGCCAGTTCTGAGGACACATTAACGTGTTTTTTTTGAGTATGTTAGTACATGAAGGCGTTCCTTTACCACCTCTAAGACAGTAAGTTAACTCTCAGGTTCCTACCAGGAATGCATACTTTTGGGAAAACTAGCTTTCCTAAAGTTAAGGAGAAAATCTGAATTACAGCACTGACTAGTTCGATAATAATATTTTATTTTAAACCACTGTTGTGGACATTTCTGAAGTCTCTTTCTCAGGAGATAAGAAATTTGAACTATTCTCCTGTGACTTCATTTTTCTTCTTGAATGTCCTGTTAGATAGGGAGTCAAGAATGAAGATGCACTGATCCACGGAAGTGGATAAAAATAAGATTAAATGTGATTCAGGGATCAAAGAAGCTCATAATAAAAGGTTAGCATATGGGACAGCCACAGCAGGAGGAGATAGAAGGACGAGCATGTATGTGGCAGGCAGAACACTGAAGATCTGTCTTCAGACAGAAATCCTAATCACAAACAAGAGCAACTGTAAAATTCTTTTTGTCTCCTAACACATTCATGGTGGAAATTCTGGGCCAACTGTAAGCTGTCTGGGTTTATCGGACCTTTGAGATGCTGTTGAATGAAAGATCTGAGCCAATTTCATAACTTGCAACCACCAAAGGGGATCATATTGCCCTTCCCTCTCCTCCCACATAGTGTGTTTCTCTGGGTAGTGTCAGACATAGGGTTTCTCACCCTTTGATTAATCAGTTCAATTTTTCATTTTGGAATTGCTATTGATGGTTGATTGATTTTCTGCAGAATTAGTGTGCTGAACTCGCTTATTGACTAGTTAGTTAGGTAAGCGCCACAGCTGACACAAGGAGGATGGAAGGAGTGAGATGAAATAAGAGGAGGTAAAGCAGAACAAAACCATTTTTGCCAACATTGTGTGAGACTTGTCTCAGTCACTACTGTGTAAACATACCTTCGAATGCCAGGAAGTTGACTACAGTCAACTCAAAGTCTGGTAGTCCAAGGAGAACATGTCAAAAGCTAAGAATAACCAGATGGCTGTCACTCAGAATGCAATCTTTGTATAACTTATTTATTTTATTTCCGTTCAGATTTGAAAAGGTGGGTTACTTGCATTGATATTATGTGGTCCAGTGGGCCAGACAATCTTCATTAAATTCACTCTGCTTTAAGTTACATGTTAATCAAGTGAGAGACTACTGAGATTACCCATATCAGCTTTATTAGACCAGTCCTTCCACAGACTTAAAAGAATGAATCAAGCAGCAAGCATAGCATAATTCCTCGCAAGGTCCAAGTCTCTCTGAAGGGAAGTAAGAGAGTACAATGTAATTACTCCATTCATTTCCAAAATCTCTACAGATTCACCAGGGAACTAAAGACTGATCCATAAAATGCACATATTCCTATGTCTTGCAGCGCAGTCCCAGCTGTGCAGAGTGTCCCACTGACACCAGGAATCCATAAATCTTTGGTCTCATCTCCAGCTGCATGCTTTAGGATCTCATGCTAAAGAGCCAGCAAAATGTTAAAACACTTCCTCTGCTAATGCTGTCAGAGATGGTACAGAAGAAAATATATACAAGTCAGCTTCAGCTGACAGGCTCCAAATTCCTCACCACCAAATCACAAGCTACTCCAAATTTTATTTCAAGGACAAGCTTCACTCTAAATTAGCTCCATACAATAGTCAGTGTAAATAAACTTATCTGCATAGTAGTTTCCTAATAGAAATGGCGATACCTCTACCAGGGAAACTGAAAAAGGACTAGAGAAACTGGTGCTTTCTCAAAGCAATAAATCAATGTCAGTGTTAGAGATAAATATGAAAAAAACAAGGACTATTTAAATTCTGGACTGTTGTAAGTCTTAATTAAACAATGTTTATGAGGGGCATTAACGAAGGGTGGTGCAAACACAAAATTATTATTCTGCAATAACACCACAGCTCTACCACACCAACAAGAAAGAGCATCAAAAGTTGGAATAAGCTTTGATGAAAACTACTCATAATTCTCAGACAAAGTTGATGCAGTGATGTGTTACTAAAGCTGAGTGATTTTTCTTGGATTTTTTTAATGCTCATTAGTAATTAATTTTTCTCCTTCAAAGAAGATGAGGTCTTCTTTGCATAAAAATGAACCATGGACAATTTCCAAGGGACTGAATAAGTCTTTTTCTTAGCATGCTTCAATAAATAACCTGGGCTAAGATATTCAAAAGAGACTTGATCAGAAAGGCAATTCAGTGACTATGGTTAGTTAATTTCTTATGCGATTTTGTGTTAGTTATTTGTTGGGGAGGGAGAGAATTTCATACCATTTCTATCTAAAATTAGGAGCCCAGAAATGCCCTGGGGCCAATAGAGAAAAATGTTTAACCTCAGGCCATATCAGTACAGCAGTTAGGCAGTAGTAAGGCTCTGTACTTAGGTATTCTGTTTTGACAAGCTTATTACCCACATAAAAAGTTCATCTGTGAGATCCTGGAGGAGTAGGAGGAAAATTTGGGAATGAGGGAAATAGAATCCCTCTCTTGCCCCTGAAATTAGTGCATAGCATGTGCATACACCTATGGTACAATCCTTCACAAATTAACTGGGAACAGACAGGGTTTTGATTTGTCCTATGTAGTCAAATAAATAAATAAATACACACGCACGCGCACACACACACATATCTATGTATATATAAAACTGGATTCAGCTTTCACCAGATGGCTGTGAAAAACATGAAACAGTGAGAAAATTTTCTGTCAAAAATACATCAGTCCTTGGAGTAAAAATGACAAAATGCAAAATCTGTGGCAATATTTCTAATCTAATGTAGAAAAGCTGGGACAGCCTCACCAAAATTGTTCTATTCCATAGCATGCACTTCTTGCTCACATCACTTCTGAGTTGAAAAGCTTTCCTGCTATTCAGGTTCACCTAAAGGACTTGACAGACTAAATGTGTCCTGATATTAAGGAATAGCTGGTGATATTGACAAATGCCCACCAGAGTCCAGAACGAGGCGGAACCACCCAGTTCATTTTCACCTATGACCTGTGGGTATGGTAAGCATTAATTTGAATGGAGGTCTTGGAAATACAGTAGCTTGTTCATTACTTTCTTTTCTCTGTCACATCTATTCTGTGACCTACTACCTCTGTTCCTCTGTTTTACTCTCTGACCAGCTGCTGTTAACTATTATATTTTTTCCCTTTATCACTTTTCACTCAAAGTTATAATAGGCAGTTAGTCTAAACTGGGTATGAACTAAGGAAGTCTTGGAAAAGAGAGAGACACACACATGTGTGTAGTGTTGAAGAAGGTTACAAAGTGGAAAATAAAATAATATCTGCATTCCTCGGTATACTTTTAATTTGATTTGATGCAGAATTATCAAGCAAAGTTATCTGGCTTGTGTAATGCAGGAGGAGTTGCACAAAGTCCCTTTTGGACTTAAAATCTATGAATCTATATTAGCAATGGAAAGTACATATGAGGTGACCTTCCCAGATTCACAGTACATTTCAGTTGAGAATGTCGTATCTGACTACCCATTTAACAAGAAAAGGGTTATAACCAACAATCTCAAAAGTGCCTTAGTATATTTTAAAGGCAAACAAGGTCATTTGCAATGATTCATTAATTTTCAGAAAGCATCTGAGTTTTGCAGTTTGGGTTTTCTGTTGTGATTTTTTTTTTTCTTAATGCAGATAAAAATGTGCGTTGGGAGGGATGATTTTTAAAATCTACTGGGAAAGTTAACCTTTAGTTCCTAGGTAAAGGGTATTGTCAAGGAGTGTCCTGTCAAACTTCTGTATTTTCTGTGCCCAGAGAACATTAGTACATAAGGAGATGATTGCTAAGACACCATTCCCTTTCTTTTACTCCCTTACTTAGTGATATCTGTAATTTATTTGAAAGAGTACAAGTAATGGCTGGACTGAGCAATGTGTCCTTCAGATGTAACCTTAGTAGATACTTAATTCTTACAGTTTGTTGACCACAGTAAAGTGGGTCAAATGCCCTTGCCTGCTCTAAGCTAGCTGAAAAAAGGTGTCTAAACAGTTCCAACAGTGTGAACCATGATGATTTGAGATGGAGCAACCCCAGGTCTCTAGATGACTGAAGGAAGGGTTCCTGGAGGCTGCTTGGAGAAGAATGATATCCTTCATTTCTTGCCTCCTGAATACCGAGCGCAGCTGAGAGAATGGGGTAGAGGGAGCCCTCATGCCCCATGGGTAATTTAAGAACACTTTTTTTTTTCCTTTTCTTTTTTTTCTTCCCCAAGGACAGTCCTTCTCAAGTAGCTAAGGCTCCAGGACTGAGTGAGCTTCCCACAGTCACATCTATCCTTAGCTGTGCTATTTTCATTTCCATTCCCACTCTGCAGTGGTTCAGCCTCCATTTCCTGCCAACACATGACAGTGCAGTGTGTTTGATGAAGAGTAAATGAAGGGCAGATCAGGCAACCTCAAGTCCTCTTTCCTACGTTCTTCCCCCAACATACAGGGATATACTGTCTGCATAATCTTCTTTCCTCCAGCAATAGGTTGTGTGCATATGTGTGTTTGCAGAAAGCAATGTGCTAGGGCTAGGTAGCTCATTCAGATAAGATATCCTTTGTATCTGTATCAGGAGGTGCCTTGAAGAAGCCCTATTGCTGTCCACAGCGCTTAATGGATCTCAAAGGGATGACCACACTTTGATACATGTTTCACCCCTGGGCTCCTGCTCCATGCATACACTGCTTTGTTTCAAGGTTTCAGTGAAGAGTGAGGCATCTAGTTCTGCTGTATAGGCAAAAAAAAAAAAAACAAAAGAAAAAACAAAACAAAAAAACCCCCGAACAGTACACCAAAAAACCCCAAACAAAGACACACAAACAAAAAAAACAGGGACAGTTTGCTTTATAGTCCAGTTTCCAGAGACAGTGAAAACATGAGCTAGTCCACCCCAGATGGCCAGGGACTAGGGGTCACTATGTCAGTAAAAGAATATTCTTTATCTCCTTCTCTGTTTGTCTTGTTCAAGGCCATGAGTTTGTTGCCTGTATCAATCTGCTGGCTTTCTCACCTACCTGCTTTGCTTGCAGTTAAAGTTGCCCGTTCTGTTTTCCCACATAAAAGATGGTTCCTGACATGAATAGGAAATATTATTTTATAGTGGGATGATGTATTATAGGTATATATTACAGAATTCTATGGTATAATATATTATTTCTGGAATACTATTCATATATTTAAACCTGAACTGTAGCGAGACTGTCTGTGACCCAAACACAGCAGAATGCATGAATATCCAAACTCCCATATTAATGTCCCTTAATCCTCCCTTCTTTTTTTTTTTTCTTACCACTCTCAAGAAAGCCTCTTAATAAGGACAGAAGGTCAATACTTAAGATAGGGATTGTATGGGGCTGGAAAACCTAATTTGTAATTGTAAAGATCTTGATGTATCCAGGATACAGAATGGGAGAAAATATCAAGGGTGTCCTCTGGCATCTCACCTGGAATCTCGCCATCTCTGATGCCTTGGAAACATGTCAGGAATTCTGCCGATTATGTGCAGAATTACAGAGACAGCCTATTCCCGTCTCTTGTTGCTCTCCTTGCCTGAAAAGGAGAAGCTATTGTCTTATCTCCTTAGGCAAGGTCTTAGTTTGGAAAGGACTCAAGAGTAGACATAAGTGGGCTGATGATACAAAAATCTCTTATACCCTTTCCTTATTAGAACTGTTCCTATTTCTGTTTTCTCTCCCAGACCACATACACAGCCACACACACATACAGATTTGTTTAAAATAATGAACAGGAGAGCTCTAATACTAAACAGAGTATGTCTGTTCAAATTTCTTCTGTGTCTTCTGACCAGCATCTATTCCAGAGTCAGATTCCCGATCCACGCTTTTAAACCTGTATTCTCCATGCATTCCCCAGTGTTCTAATTGTAATTAAGGAAAGCTCAAAGGTGACTTATTTCATCAACCCGATCAAAAGTCCTATCAAAACCAGAATGGGGCATGACCACAAAACAGAGGGCTCAGCAATCTCCCAGAATAATCTCTTCCCTACATCTTACCTTATCTTTCCCAAAATAATACTGATGCACAAAATAGAGTTTTTTTCTCCCCATTTCCCCTTCAGTATCTTTTTCATGGACTATAATGACTGTGATGTCTTTTTATTCCAATTAGAAAACTCATTTATATGGGGAAGGAAAATCAAGATCTAAGAGATGAGTCAGGTCATGGAAATGCAATCTGTAGTTTCCTACCAGGATAAAAAAAAAAAAAAAAAAAAAAAAAAAAAGAGAGAGAGTTCACCATAAATGGGCCAATGATTTCTCATATTAAAGATTCTCTACACTAGAATCCTCCAGAGCAGGATCCTCTCCAAAAGAGAGCAGCAGAAGACATTTAGAGAAAGAATAAGACAGACAATACAACTGTAGACTGATTTCTTGTTGATATATTCTCCCAGCTCCTGGCAGCTCATGATGTTAGCATTTCCTGAACTGAAACTAACATCCATTGCACAGCATTTAATAGTGTCTCACAGACCAGTTCTTTCTGGATTTGTCTACTTCTTTTAAAATCCACTTGAAGCCTCAAAAGCATCTTGCAATTATGAGAAAGGCAGTTTAATTGTGTGTTGCATGAAAACAACCTTCATTTGTTTAAAATTTTTTGTCCAAGACTCTCTTGGATAACCCCTGATTTCTGTATTTCAAGGACTAATCATATAGTGTTCCCTTCCCTTTTTCCATTCTGTATGTGACTTTACAGGCCTTTGTGAGAAACCTGACACGATCACAATTTTCCCAAACTTCAGAGGTTGACTATTGAGTCTTTTCCTGCACAATAGCCATCCACAAACACAGGTCATTTTTGTCACCTTTCCTGCATTTTTTCTGACTCTGATATATTGTCTTTTTAGAAGCTGTGAGAACGGCAAACAATATTCAAAATATGGCTGTACCTTATAGTTGTTCCGACTGCTACCTTACACCTATGTTTCCCCAGCTTCACATGGGAGCTCCTAAAGTCACAGGAACACTGGGATTTAAACACACATTCTGCATCTACGGTCCCAGAGTCTGTTTGGTTTTCATTTTTGCAGGGGTTGTTTTGGCCCTATGAGCCAAGCCCTCAAGATAAGTAAAAGCTGAGGCAGCTGCTTGAGTGGATCCATCATTATCACTCAAATACGCTCTGTGGGTAAACAGAGGCCTTCAGTCCCTGGGGCTGTTAATCTGACACCTTTCATGGAGCTCTAAAAGAATTCACTTAAAATTAAAAACAATGCACAGCTGTTTCAATGGATAAGTCATGCCATTTGCATGAGGATAATGGATAATCAATATACAATGGTGACACAAATTAAATGTAGATTAAACAGTCATTGTTCCACAGCTATGTACTATGTGATTTTTCCAGATACCATGTGAAAGTCCTGTACTTTCTATTATTGCTTTGAGAAAAATGCATTTTCTCCTTTTAGAAGTTGATGTTTCTCTATCAGCCACACTGGTACAAAATAAACAAATGAAAGTGCTAATTTCCCCTGCTTATCTACCACATCAGAAATCATCTTTTGGAGAGTGGTAGATATTATGGAGGGGAAGAATTTTTTCTCCTTACAGTCCTCAGATATTCTTGGTGTAAGAGATTATGGGGATGGGCCAATAGTGACAGGACAGTATGAGTTTACCTAATTTTAAAACTCTGAAAGCTATCTTATTTCAAATAAGCTTTCTCTGTAGTTAACAGAGATGTATAGACACTTACCCTAAGAATAGGACATGAGGCATAAGGGATGAATCATTGCCTGGAGACGCCTGTCTCTCTCCACTCAGTACTGAGGGAACCAAGACAAACTGTTTAGTTTATGTGTCCAAATTCTTTGTGTCAACTATTATGTGAAACAAATCTTGCTAATGTTTGTTCTATAAGAGTTGTTTAGTAATATTGAGATGTCAAAAAAAAAATACTTCAGCCTTGTTAATGTATTTAAACTGATAACATTTAACCAATGTTAGGAAACACAGTTACTTCCAATGCAGAAGAGTGACCTCAGTGATATATCCAAAGTTACACAGAATTTTTTTGAGGCAGAATTTTTTTACTAATGAAATCTTAAGTTTAGATCATTCTTCTCTTTAAGCTTCAGTGGAATTTAGGCACTGAACTTCTATAGTCTCCTTTGAAAGAATTATATTGCAGTGGTCAAAATTCTAGCTAAGTTTCAGTGACAGGGAATATCTGCAAAAGGCAGTTGAAGGAAAAGTTATGCACAGGACCAAAGGTGGAATTTAAGCTCTGAATATAGCTCTTAATCATTTCAGATAAGTCAACCAAAACCCGTAACTAATAACAAAAAATAATAATGAACTTCTGTCTAACACACACTACTTAACTAACCTCAATTCAAATCACTGACCTAGAAGTATTAAACTCCCTTTCCTATTACTAATCAGATGAGAGAAGCATCTAGTGCTCAGAGAAATGATCTTTTTTTCATTTGTTTCACTGAGACAAATTAAGATTTTTTCCATCTGTGTGGTATTTTTTCACAGGCAGAGCTGATTAAAAGAAAAACCCTTTCTTTTTATTTGTCAAAACATTTGTGGGGAGAAAAAAAGGTGTAGAGTGTTAAAAATCAGGATTATTTTAGTCATAGTTCTTAAATTCTTAAGAAATTTTCATCCATTTCACATAGCTCTTTATCTTGGAAAAAAAAATACTGGAAAGTTCCATTCTCTTTCTATTTAACCCTGTCATTTTTCTTTAAAAATGGAAGATTTCTGGCAAAAGGAAAAGTGAACAACGTATTTTATTGTGGTGGTAGGTCTGTGAGTTCAGGGCTTGTCCTTCAGTCAGGTTGAAAGTGTTCTACTCATCCCTCCTAAGCATGAGTACTTGAACACCAGCATTTGCAATCAAAAGGCAGCCAGAGACTGAGACAAACCTCAGACAGACTTGACATTAGAATTTAGAAACTATTTAGCTCTGTATTAACACTGCTTTTTCTTACTGTCAGTAGCGAAATTTACACTGACCTCACAGAGAACAGAGGAAGGCCTACACTGCTTACTTCCAAATAGCTCACTAGAAGTCTTTAAAATACATGCCCTTGCTTGGCTCTCCTGTTTGCCTGTTTGATCTATGCTGTAATAGGAATGGTTTCATCAGCACTGCTCCTAGCCATGTGAGCCACTCAACATTCTCAAATAATTTTGCTTTAAAGCTGGCTGTAAGCTGACAATACCTTTTTGTAATATATTTATCTGAGTGTTTGATGGCAGGGGTGGAGAGAAATGCCAGTTATACAAGTGAGAAAACCTGTTTTACAAGTGAAAATAATGTCCACAATCTGGAAGATTTAAATGAGTCAGACATTAGGATACACATTTATACCAAAACCCTGATGATGTACTTGAATCCAGCAAATGCTTGCACATGCACGTAATCCTTGGGTAATCAGTGAAGAAATACTCACATGACTTAAGCTATTCACAGGTATGAGACTTTGCAAGACTGCTCCCTCAAGTGGGAATATTAAAATTTCTGCAAGGGAAGTAGTAAGCAGAGGTTCTTATGGAGTGTCACTTACTATCAGCTGCAAAACCAATTGTATGACATGTCCTGCATGGCACACCCGATCAGATAAGCAAAACTGCACTGCAGTAGATTAGAAGTGGCCTAATAGCAAGGGTTTATGCTAAGCATCAGTCAGAATTTCATCTGTTTGGAAAAACAGAGTTCAGATCAACACCCATCTACTAATATGGCTTTAAAACAAACAAACAAAAAAAGTAGGAAAGATTTAAATTTTATTTATTTTTAATGTCTGGCTGTAACAACAGCTAATTAGAAATATTTAATGCAGGAAAACATCTGCAAGTTAAAATTGTTTTCAGCTTAAATCTTACTATTTGCCAGTACAGAAATGATATGTTAGGCATATTTCACTCTCTCTCAGTATGATAGCAACTAAAGTGGCTTAAAATTGGATTCATTTATAAAGCTGGACACCATTAATATCACCCCCTGCATGACAGTAATTCATTTCACTCTGGTTTGTCTGCACAGCAGTAGGGGCTCTAGTCCTCATATTCAGATCACAGTCCTAATTAAGTATTCATTATAGAATACATATTTTTTCATTTAAGACAGAATATCAAACATTCATGCCTGGTATTAAACTTGTTTACCATTGAACTATTGTTTTATTAATAAACACTACCATACATGTCAGCACTAACTTCAGGGTCAAAAACAGAGCTGGGTTGAAACTCGACCCTCACATACAAATTTCTTGGGACTTTTTGGAAGAAAAGCTGTAACCTTTACATTAGTACCAACACCTGTGATTTAAGGGGGAGCAATAAAACCTTGTGAGCTTCTTTATTCTACTTTCTGTTTGAACATACCTGAAATATCATGAGAAAAAGATGATTAGAGGTTTGTGGTATCAAATAAAATTCAAAAATCAGACATTCAGATTTAGTTTGATTTCAATCTTGAGTTCACAAACACCAAGCTACATTTCTAATGTAGTTAATAAATTCTCCAAATCAAGCAGTCTGAGCAAAATTTCTTAATTCAGAGTCAGAATACTAATTTCTGAGCACCATGTAACACGAGATGAAACCCATCCTGCTCAAATAGGCTTGTTCTTACAGAGTCACAGGTGACATCAGTCTGATGTTCCTTTCTTTTCCTCTCATGCCTGTATGAACCAAAGCCCAAAGCAGTTCCTCAGACCAGCTCCAGAGATGTCAGAGGCCAGGAGAACCTCAACAGTATCTACTATGCTTGAATTTTCCTGCTCTGGTGTTTCTTATCTCCCCTTGTCTTGGCCAAGCAGCAAAATTCTGTCTCACCTTGACCTTTCCAGCACACCTGAAAGGCATACCTTTCCTGTGAACTCCTTTTACTGAAACAAGTCCATATGAATTGTGAGTCTGTACCTGGCGAATATCTCATAGTCTTGCTGGAAGAGCTTTCCCAAAGGTAGAATAAAGAAGGCGTGGGCATGATTAATCTTACCGCAAATACAGGTTTATATTGTAATTAAGGATGCTGTTGGATGTCTGAGGCATTATGAGAAGGAATAGCTTTTAGATGCCAGAATCCAGCCCCTGGTTTCCTTAATCTACCTTTGGGAAATTCCTTGGGAGATCTAGGAGACAAGACAGGATTACCTCATGTTTCATTCATTCTCTTAACCTGTCAGTTCTGAATGGGCTATCTGAATGAGACCTATCAAGGTTAACATGCTCTAGTTTTCAGTGTTGTGTCACCACTTTCTGCATTTTTGGTTTAAAATTAAAACTAAAAGACAATAGAGATGGTAAATAACTCTACAGTCATTCTTAGGTTTAGATCGTGCTGACGAAAATCTAGACAAATCCCAGTGTTTCCATTTCACCATTTCCACATAAAACCCAAAAGTCTCAGAGGGTAAATACGAAGTAAACATATGTATGTATACATATACATATAAAATACTCAAGAATAATGGAATCAAGTCATTACTTGAACAAAAATTCTCCAGCTTGACAGCATATTTTTCAAATAGAAAAAAATATATATTTGGTTCTTCTTAAAAAAAAACCCAAACAAACAAATAAACAAAAACTTTGGATGGAAGTTTATGTTTCCTGTACTTGAAAGAAGTTAGGGTAAAGAGAAAGTAGAAACCTTACAGGATTATTCGAACCATTAGAAATAGCAATAGTTTGAAGAAACTCAGGGAAGGGATTTATTGCATATTCTTCTGGGATAAGTTTTCTGAGAGTCCTAAAAGACTGGCCATGGAAGTATTTTGTGATCTATTGCTTGTATTATTTAAATCTTGTCTGGAAAAAATACCAGAAAATAATCACAATGGGAAGGAAGACAGAAAATATAACATACAGTACAGTTTTCTCTGCAGAAAATCGTATTTTGTTGAAAAATCATTAAAAAAAACCAAGAAAAGTTTTTCAAAGAAAAAATAATCCAAAGATAAAATGCAACTTCTTTGAAATTTTTAGTTTAGTTGAAAGTTCAGTTAACCACCTAGATAGGAGTTTTGATAATGGAGCTATTTTTGTGAGTGCTCCATGACACATTTTAGTCAAAAAGAAACACATTTATATTTATATTGTTTAAGTTAACCTAATTAATTTTGGATTAAACACACTGGGGAGAACAGATGAGCAGTATCATCAGGCAAAGGGACATTTATGAATGTCTAGTGGTCAGAAAAAGAGGAGCTGGTCTCTTAATCTGGATAATATGTGCCTACACCTGAACTGCAGTCAGACCCTATGGGAGACATTGATTGAAATGAATACAGGTATCCATCATGTAGATACATCTGACATAGTTACCTGAGAGTCCCTTTACAGTCATGAGGATGATTCTTTCCGCCCTAAAATATGTAGAACAGACTGTATAAATTGCATCCTGAAGGCTCCTGCCACTCTCTCTGGAGTAAAAGAGGGTCTGGGATGATGTTTTCAAAGGGAGATGATACTGTAAATGTCTCCCACCTACAGGTAGGTAAGACAAATCCAAGAGGATGTTACTCATTTGCCTGGAGTAACAACTAGAAGGCAAATACGTATTTACATCTCCTTAATACAATTTGGAGACTGGGCTCAGCAGTAGGTTAGCAAAGCTATAAAGAAAATAAAGTAATAGTAATAGAAATGCATTTATATTGCATTTAGTGCATTACATAGAACATGCAGTACTATTTGCTATGGAATCCAGTGTAAGCAGGACACCAATGTATATCTGAGTCAAAATTCAAGACATAGAACTAATGTAATAATTGTACAGCAGTGAGAGGATTCACATGTTTGGTGAGAACACCACAGCTAATGCTTTATTTCTTCTGTGGGGTGAGATGTGGCCCATGAATAGGGTGAGCTGATGGATTCTGCCCATCATGAATATTAGACTATTGAACTCTTTGTCAATGACAGGAACTTAACTTATTTTGTTTCTCAGTTCCCTCATGTGTGAAAGAGAGTTAGCATTCTGAATAGTTCTGTGGTTCTCATTAGAGCTGCAAATTTCTTGTTTTCTTTCTTTTCTTTTTTTTTTTTTTTAGGTGACTCATTTATTTGAGGGGAAAAAAAGGACATTAAAAAAGTCTAACTGTACTGTGGTAGAAATTGTTCCAAATTGGAGTTAAATCCAGGAAATAATTCTGAACAGCAGTTAGGAGAAATGGAAATGTCAAATATCTTCCTGCTTTTCAAGGCAGAGTCAGAAGGCATCATAGATACCAGCTAAAAAAATCAGCAAAACGAGGTTGCACCTTGCATTCTATGACCTAATAGTATTTAAATCATACATGTTTTACTTGGAATTAATTCTTTTTCTGACTTAAATGGGATTCAAACTTATATATCCTTCATCTGCAGGGAAATGCCCAGCAGCTAAAGACTGTATGTTTTAAATTGAGCTTCTCTCACTATCAAGATAAATAGACAGCTATTGTATAATCAAGAAAGCATATTTATTTCACATTGCTTCAGGTAATATATTTAGAAATATGATATTTACATGGAAGCCTCTATCCTGATTCTAGACGAGAAAATATCTGTCCCAAATTTTTAGAACCAAATATTTCTGGATTGTTTATGAACTCCCTTTATGAAAGAAGCAGACAACTTATAATTTGGTACACTAGAAATACTGAAAATCCTTAAATGTCTTTCTAGAGTTCTTTGCAATACTCAGAAAAACACTGGGGTTTGGGTTTTTTTTCACAGAATCATAGAATGTTTTGGGTTGGAAGGGACCTTGAGAGGTCATCTAGTCCAACCCCCCGGCACTGAGCAGGGACACCTTTAACCAGATCAGGTTGGTCTTAAATGTTTCCAGGGATGGGGCCTCCACTTCCTCTCTGGGCAACCGTTCCAGTGTTTCACCACCCTCATTGTAAAGAATTTCTTCCTTATATCTAGTCTAAACCTACCCTGGTTTAGTTTAAAACCATTACCCCTTCTCCAGTCACAGCCGTCCCTACTAAAAAGGTTTTCACCATCTTTCCTATAGGCTCTCTTTAGGTACTGAAAGGCCGCAAAAAGGTCTCCCCACAGCCTTCTCTTCTCCAGG
>NW_009270001.1:5987509-5999532 GCF_000687185.1 Egretta garzetta | reverse complement strand
CAAAAATGTTGTTGAGTACCTCAGCCTTCTCCTCATCAGCTGTTACCAGCTTGCCAGTCTCGTTCATCAGTGGTGGTATTCTTTCTTTAACCATCCTTTTCCAGCTCATATACCTGTAGAAACCCTTCTTCTTATTCTTTGTATCCCTGGCCAAGTTTAGCTCCAGCTGTGCCTTGGCCTTCCTGACCCCATTCCTAAATTACCGGGCAGCGTCCCTATACTCTTCCCAGGATGCCTGTCCCTGCTTCCACTGCCTGTGCAGTTCCCTCTTCCTCCTTACTTTGACCAGCATCTCTTGTGTCAGCCATGCCGGTCTCTTCCCTTCTTTGCCTGATTTCTTACACCTAGGCATCAAGAGCTCTCGCGCTCTGTGGATCAGACCCTTAAAGATCTGCCATCTCTGTTCTGTTCCCCTGTCCCTGAGGACTGTTTCCCAAGGAGTCCTTCTGACTAACTCCTTGAAGAGCTGGAATTTTGCTTTCCTGAAATTTAAGGTCCTGACTACACTCTTTGTTCTTCCCATTTCCCTCAGGAGCATGAGCTCTACCAGTCCATGATCACTGCAGCCCAGGCTGCCTCCAATCTTGACATCTCCGATGAGCTCGCTTGCATTGGTGACCACCAGGTCCAGTATCGCATCCCCTCGGGTAGGGCTGTCTATTACCTGGCTTTCAAAATTGTTCTCAATGCATTCTAGGAAACAGCTGGATTGCCTACAGCTTGCTGCGTTGGTTTTCCAGCAGATGTCAGCGTGGTTGAAGTCCCCCAGAAGGACGAGATCCTGCAAGCACGAAGCCTCTCAGAGTTGGAGGAAGAAGGTTTTGTCAGTCGGCTCCTCTTGATCTGGCGGCCTGTAGTTGCCACCAACCACCAGGTTCCCTTTGTTGCCTCTCTCTCTGATTCTTACCCATAAGCTTTCAACCTGCTCGTGGCTATTCTTCAGGGACAGCTCTTCGCACTGTAATGATTTATTGATGTAAAGGGCAACGCCGCCACCCCTCCTTCCTCTCCTGTCCCTTCTGAACAGCCTGTAGCCATCAATAGCTACATTCCAGTCATGGGATCCATCCCACCAAGTTTCCATAACGGCAATCAGGTCATAGCTTTCTAGCAGCATGATTGCTTCCAACTCTTCCTGTTTGTTTCCCATGCTGCTTGTGTTTGTATAGAGGCATCTCATCTGAGCTGTCGGCCTTGTCACCTTCATAGCCGAACACCCCTCGTTTCCCTTGAGGTGCTTCACAGGCTTTTCCTTGTTGGCTCCTACTACCTCAGGAGCCTCCGGCTCACCTCCGCCAGACTTCAACTTTGCTGCTGTGCCCCTGGCACGCTGCTGGGCAACGGGTTGAGGGCTCATACTTGCCCCCCAGTCCCTCCAACCATTGCATATCATCCCCTAGCCTGTCGCTGGCAAGCCCTATAGGTTCCCCTTCCCCCTTTGCATCTAGTTTAAAGCCCTGTCAATAAGCCCTACAAGCTCCTGGGCAAAGAACCTCTTACCCCTTTTAGAAAGCTGGCTCCCATTTGACACCAGCAAGCCTGGTGCTGTGTAGGCTTCCCCATGGTCAAAGAACCCAAAGTTGTGGCAGTGACACCAGTCACAGAGCCATGTGTTAATAGATTGAGTTTGCCTGTAACACCCAATGTCTCTGCCCACCACTGGAAGGAGCGAGCGGTTGGTTTGGGTTTTTATTAGCCACTATTAATCTATTATGATTTTCCATTTAGCTCAACTTGAAACAAATGCCTATCTTTTTCTTCTTTTTTAGCCACTTTAGTAGAAAGAAAGCAAACATACAAAGTGCATTTTCCTGTATTTGCCCACTATAGTCAGAAGAATTTGCCAGTTTGTGATAATAAGAATAAATGGCCAGGTTATAAGTATATATATTTACACAAAATTTCAACATTTCCCAGTCTGACTTTTTCTGAATTGAAACAATGTAATACACTTCCATATTTTTACTAATAAAATGTTCAGGGGAGGACAATTGTTCTGCTTTTGTTGGGTTGAAATATTTCAGTTCATTTTGATATAAGTTGTATCCTAATCTGTCATACATAAAACATTCAACACAAAACACTTGAAAAACAAAAAAGTATTTCTGAAATTGTAAACCCAAGATGTTTCAATTCCATTAAAATTTAGGGATTAATTCCACTTTCTTAGTCTGAAAAGGAAAAAAAAAAAACCAAAATAGGCATGTTTTTGATAAATACTTAGACCTTGTCTTAACTGCATTGTCTGGCAGAAAACCATTCCATAAGCAGAAGCCCGTAGAAGTATCTTCTGCCTAATGTTGTTCATAAAGCATTTCCTAGTAGTGTTACTAGGCATGGCAAAAGCAAGACATGGTCTGTATTATTTACTCTTTGCACACAATATCAGATATACTCTTGTGACATTGTCAGAAGCACCTGCCTGTGGTCCAGGCAAGAGTTGGATGTAGAATGGATTGACCTTCTAAAAAACATTCACTGGTGGTTGGTTTGGTTTTTTTTTTTTTTAATATAATCCAGTACAAACCCCACAGGCTATAGTAAAAATGACCAGAAAGAAAAATTTGTTCGACACTACTGTTAAAAATACCAATATTCCACGTGGGGTCTGTAGAAAATGGGGGAAAAAAGTATAAGCTTGCAATAAAAATGTATCCTTTCCATTCAATGTGTTCCTCAGATGAGGTGTTTCGGAACCCTGGTTCTTCCTGAGGCAGTCCTACATGTGGAGCTCGGTTTATAGTTTAGTATTGATTGCCCAGTTGATCTGAGCTTCTTGGACCAGAACAGAAGCTCTTTCAAACCATTATGACTACATGTTTCAGGCTCCATTCTATTTTCAACCGAGGACAACACTGCTTTCTCCAATCTGCTTTTCATAGAATCATAGAAATAGAATACCAGGTTGGAAGGAACCTCAAGGATCATCTGGTCCAACTTTTCTGGGCAAGACAACAGTATAAGCAAGATAGCCCAGCACCCTGTCCAGCTGCATCTTGAAAGTGTCCAGTGTGGCAGAGTCAACCACTCCCTTGGGGAGGTTATTCCAATGGTTGGCTGTTCTCATAGTGAAAAATTTTCCTCTCATGTCCAGTCGGAATCTTCTCAGGATTAACTTGTACCCATTACCCTCGTCTTTTCCATGTGACTCCTTGTAAAATGGGAGTCTCCAGCTTCTTTGCAGCCGCCCTTTACATACTGGCAGACAATGATGAGATCACCTCTGAGATTCCTTTTCTCAAGGCTGAACAAACCCAGTTCTCTCAGCCTGTCCTCATACGTCAGGCTTCCCAGTCCTTTGATCATCTTGCTGGCTCTTCGCTGCACCCTCTCCAGCCTATCCACATCTTTTTTGTATAGTGGGGACCAGAACTGTACACAGTATTCCAGGTGTGGCCTGACAAGCACTGAGTTGAGTTGGATGACTTCTTTATCTCAGCTGGTGATTCCTTTTTTGATGCAACCCAGCATCCTATTGGCCTTCTTGGCCTCAGCAGCACACCACTCACTCATATTGAGGTTGTTGTCAAACAGGACCTCCAGGTCGTTTTCCACAGAGCTTGTATCCAGGTGGGTGGATCCCAGTCTGTGCTGCACTGCTGCATTGTATTTTCCCAGGAGCAAGACCTTACACTTATCCATGTTGAACTTCATAAGGTTCTTTCTAGTCCACTCTTCCAGCCTATCCAGATCTTCTTTGCAGGGTGGCTCTCCCTTCCAGAGTGTCTACTTCCCCACTCAATTTGGTGTCATCTGCAAACTTCACCAGGCTACACCTGACCCCATCATCCAGACCACTTGTGAAGATACTGAATAATGTTTGGCCCAATATCAATCCCTGGGAGATCCCACTTATGACAGGTTGCTGGTTAGAAAAAGAGTTATTTACCACCACCCTTTGGGTGTGGCTTGTCAGCCAATTCCCCACCCACTGTACAGACCACTAGTCTAGGCCATAACACACCAATTTCTCCAGGAGGAGGCCATGGGGAAGAGTATCAAATGCCTTGGAGAAGTCTAGGTCGACAATGTCCACTGTTTGCCCCATGTCAACTAAGCAAGTCACTTTATTATAGAAGGCCACCAGAATTGTCAAGCACTAACTGCCCTTAGTGAAGCCACACTGGCTTTTCCCAATCACATGCTTCATTTGACTTGTGATGGCCCCCAGGAGGATTTGCTCCATAACTTTCCCAGGGACTGAAGTAGAACTGATGGGCCTGTAATGTCCTGGATCCTCCCTTAAGCCCTTCTTGTAAATAGGGTAACATTCACCTTCCTCCAGCCCTCCGGGACATCCCCTGATCTCCATGACTTCTCAAAGATTTTGGAGAGCAGCATCACAATGACATGAGCCAGCTCTCTCAACACCCTCGGGTGTATGGCATCAGGGCACATCAAGTTGTAGGGGTCAAGCTCCTGTAATAATTCACATACTAACTCTTCCTTCACTGATGGTGGGTCTATGGATGCTTTTCATGTCTCTCCTCACTTTCTGGGCCTTTGTGGTAATGCCCTGCAATCTCACTATTCCCTGCTAGATCAGGTTGATGCTCAAGCACAGAATATGTCGGAGTTCCCTGTGATAGTGGAAGGCCTCCTGCACAATGGCAGCAGAAATATTTTTTTTTGTCCTTCATCTGTGCCTTTAAACATGGGAGTGAGAAGGAAATTTTCCAGGCTATTCATTTATAACTGGCAGAATGAGCTAGAAAAATGTCCTAGTTATTGCAAACCTGTGAGAAAAGGATATGGTTTGAATATGACTGAATAAAAATGAGGGCACACAAACTCAGTGAAGAGAAGAGATGTTACAGTGCTTAGCAATAATGGTTACAGTCTCATTTTCTGACAAACTGGTATAGAATATAATCACAATGTGAGCTCCATAATTAAAGCAAAGATAGCAGTGACATTTTTATTGTATATTTCAACTGCTGAATAAGTTCCTTTTTTTTTTTTTTTTTTTTTTTTTTTTTTTTTAACTCATACAGAAACTATTCATTTTTGCAGGCAGGAACAACCCAGCTAGTGGAACTCTTAATTGCATGCAGCTTTGTGCCAAGAAAAACTCCAATCCGGTGAGTCTGTTTTGTTAAGTACCAATGGTGAAACTCAGAGGTTTGGTTTTGAAGTGTGAATGTTTAGCTACAAAAAATGCATCCTTCAAAATGCATTCAGAAAATCAGACTCTGTCCCTTGTTCTCAATGGGATTTGTATCTGTTCAATTTTTAGCCAAAATATGCTGTGTTTTACTGTCTTGCTGAAAGAAAACTAAATGCCCAATTTTTATAGTGGTGGAATCATAAAAGAAAAAAAAAAAATTTGGAGACATCATTTAACCAGAAGTCAAAGGGAGAATAACTAAATCTTAACCATCTACTTTTACAAGTAAAAAGGTTCTTTGACCATTCTACTGATTTAATCCACTTCTTGCCTTTCTAAATATTGAATTTAATTTCCTACTTTGTCATTAGTTTTTATCCTGCCTTTAGTAGCCATAAAAAATAGTTTTTTCCTTTTTGCAGAAATATTTTTGTGAACTTGAAGACTTATAATATATTCTACATATTGCATTTCTAGATTACCAACAATAGTTCTTTTACTTGCTTTTTTCAACCTTATCCAGATGGCTACTCATACAGCTTTCTTTCTTCTGGAGTCTTTCTCTCTGGAAATAAAATGGTTCACTGCATAAGGACATACTTCCTTTAAGATACACACCCTCTTCCCCCCTTCCCCCCCAAAAAAACAAAAAAAAAAAAACCCCGAAAAAAAAAAAAAAAAAAAAAAAAGACAGTCAATACTAAGCAGTAAAAACTTCTGAAAGGCATAACTTCCTGCCAGGTATCCCAGATGAAGCATTTCACTTAGGAGGGAATGAAGAATGAAGAAGCACAAGCAAAGATAGATTAAATGTCCTGCATGACATTGTATGGAAAAGATGTAGCAGAAGTGGAGAAAAGAAGCCTGGGCTTCTAAATACCAAACTCTCATAACAATGATTCATGTAAAGTTTTCACTGACTGGTCACACATAGCTGAAACTTGATGAAGAGGTCTCCAGTTTTTCTAAGCTCTACTGGATTGGAAACATCCTGAAAATACCTAAAATACCTTTTGTTCTTATGTATTCTGGACTTATTTTACCGTCTTTCTGAAATCAGGAATCACCTACAAGTTAAAAAGGACAATGCATATAAATAAAGTTTGAGATGGTCAGCTCAACTGACAGTGGACATAAATTAACTACTCGGCCAAAAAGTTTAAGAAACTTCTTGAGCTTCCAAAGTAGCTTCAGTTTTTCTGCAGGAGAGTTTTTTATTTGTTTCTGATATTTCAGCCAGTTCTTATTTTATCTCAACAGTTTTTTCCTTTCCTAAAACCCCTTGAGAAAATTCCCAATAAAAGAATAAATCTGTCACATGAATTGATTTAGTGCACAGCAAGATCATGCTTTTAAAGATGGCTTTATTATAGGCAAATTAATTTCTCAAGCTACTTAACACTGTTCTAGTAAAAGCCTTCCACCCCAGGGAGTGCAATGAACAACAGTACCTGTGCAGGCACAGTAGGAAGTTTATCAATCTGTGTTTTGTTTACTTTTTCCAAGGAATATCTTTGGGTTGCAGCATGGAAAATAGAGATGCAAAATTCTCAGAACTGTGCCACCCACAATACTGTTCTTCCTCTGTTCCTGTTACCCAAAGATAAACACTATGGTGCTAGAATAACTGCTAGCACAGACTTTTTTCCTTTTCTTTTAGTAAGTAAATAAGGATCTCCCAAATATTCTGGCCTCTGGTATGACTCAGAGCACAAAGGTAAGTTGACCTTATGGCTGAATTATATGTTCCAAGCACTAAATGGCCATATATATAGAGAGAGAGGTTCTTTATCTTCTTCCCAAGACTTTCTATATCAGATGATCTCACAGGATAAGTAAGCAGTGTCACAGATTCATAGAATCATTGGCTGGAGAGAACCTCTGGGGTCATCTAGTCCAAGATTCATGGCAATCTCTACTAGTCATCACTAGGTCAGAGCAGATAGAGCTATGAATATCCATGTCTGGAAAGTTTCCAAGGGTGGAGACTCCACAGCATCCCTGGATGACTTGTTCCAGTACCACCCCCCTGGTCTGATGAGAAAGTTTTTTCCTAATGTCCAGTCTGAACATCCCAAACCACAAGTCATTGTCCCTTGGTATACCACCTGCTGGAAAAATATTGGCCTTTTCATCTTTATCACTGCCCGTCAGGAAGCTGTGGTGTGCAGTTAGGTCAACTCTTACTTATGTCTTCACCAGAAAAGTTGTGAAATGGGGCAATAAATCATAATTCAGTACAAATCAGAGGTATAAAAATAAAAATAAGGTTAAAACTTCTGCTGTGGAAAGAATTATATCTCAACTATGAGAAAGTCAGACCAATTACAATGATCTTCATGGAGTCATACTGACTCCTCTTCACCCTTCTATATTTTCCAGCTGAATAAACTGTTTCTCGTCCTCAAAGATGCAACCCAGAAAACTCAGGAGATCAAACCTCCTTCAGGACCTTTTCTAGTTGAGACGGAACCAGCTTAAACATGACAAATTCATAAATATTTTTGGCATTATATAGCTTTTTCATATAACCTAGCTTGTAATTAAGATTTGGCCTTCCCAAGATTTGTCACTTTGTGGTTCCACAGTCGAACTCTGCTGAAGTTTCTCTTAAGGTCAGTGAACATTTGCTTTGAAAACAGTCTGGGTCCTTCAGTAATGTGTTTATTGAGGGAAGTTCTGTAGACCATGTGTGTGCATTCAGGACCTTGCTGGCCTTAAATTCAGAGAAATGTTTAAAACACAACTATCATATTGGTAGCCAGTGGCATCCACATTGACGATAATCTAATCCCACCCACTTCTCAGAGCTGTACCACAGATTAATCAGAACAATTTTCCCACAGCTATTAGCAGTCAGAAGAGATCTATTGTTGTTGGCTAGTGGGAACCCTATCTCCAGAATGTCAACAACATGTTTTGTATAATGACTTTAAAATATGGTCAGTGCCTTTTTGCTCTATGTTAATCCTTACAAAATTAATAAAGTATGTTTCCACTGCTGTTAAATTAACAGTGCAGTTTGCCTAATAAAATATGCTTTGCTGTCTTGGCTTTATTGGCAAAGTAATAAACTACAGTTTTCAAACCAGCTTGATACGGTACAAGAAAAACCTTTACACATTTCTACTTAGATTCTAGTCAAAAATAATAAGGCACAGATTATTTTTAAAGACCATATGTAAGACAATAGACATTTTGAAAAACAGTGTGGTTTGAGTAATTGCATTCAGATGCTTCTTCCCTACAAGTTCAAGATATTCACTTGTTGGTTAGGGGTGGGAAGAAGGAATATAGATATACATAATGTGCCAAAAAATACAGAGAGCTGTTAAACTGCTGTGATTTATTAAATTATTGATTTTTCTTATAGGCCCTCCTCTCCCCTCACTTGAGCCAGAACGGGAGAATCAGAGTGACAGAAACTTTAGGGTGGAAAAAACTTTTAAGATCATCAAGTACAACTGTAAACACAACACTGCAAAGTCCACTATGAAGCCATGGCCCTAAGCACCACATCTACACATCTTTTAAATACCTTCAGGGGTGGGGACTCCACCACTTCCCTGGGCAGCCCACTCCAATGATTGAGAACCCTGTCGGTGAAGAAATTTTTCCTAATATCTAATCTAAACCTCCCCTTGGTGCAACTTGAGGTCATTTCCTGTCATCCTATCACTTGTTACTTGGGAGAAGAGACCAACACCCACCTTGTTACAACCTCCTTTCTATCTAGTTGTAGAGGGCGATAAGGTCTCCCCGCAGCCTCCTTTTCTCCAGGCTAAACAAGGTTTCCTCTTGCTTATGATTACTGTTGCTTTTTTTCCATGTGTGCAGTTAATTTTTTGAGACGAAATGTTATGAGCCAAAAAAGAAGTGGAAAAAAAAAGTAATTATCTTCTGCTTTTTCACAAAAAAAAAAAAAAAAGGCAAAAAATAGTCAGATTTTTTACAAAACTAATATCTCCTTATAAAAGGAATCACAAAGAACAAATATGCATCTACCTGAGAGTTTAACTATTCTTAAGAAAGTAAGCAGAAAAAGTAAATAATTCAAAGGAAATTGTGGCTGAATCTTGAGTCTTACCTTGGTCTTGATTGAGACTAAATAACTCAACAGCTCTAAATCTTTCACAGCTAATTCCTCAGTCTCCTAAAAACATATTTAAGCACATGAAAGAAACATTTTATTTTTTGGTGGTGTGAACACAAGCAGCTTTCAGGTGCTGAATCAAAATTACCAGGGTGGACCTACTTTTAGGAATCTGCAAGTTAGGGACATTCTCTAAATTCATATTCTTGTGTCTTTTCCTGGTCAATGGAGAGAAACACCCCTCCATGGAGTATTTTATCACCTTCAAAGATAGGTGCTTGCAGTATGTAATATAAATCATGTTCCTAAGCACTTTGCCCTCAACTGTCCACAGCAGTTTCTTGGACAGCTAACTTAGTTTAACTTGGAAATGCTTAAGTTGGAGAAGTTTAAGGTTAGGCAAAAATATATACCCTCTCTATTGCTTTTAAAATAGCATATCCTTAAATCCCTTTGCAGTCTCCTAGGGGATTTAAGTGTATTTCTGTGGAATTCTTTATGGATTCAAATACAGTTAATCAACTCCTTAAGCTAGTTTTGTGAAATTATCAGAGGCTTTTTGCTTGTTTGCTTGAGTTTTTTAGGTAACCATATTTCAGCCAATGAATTGGAACATTTCGATCTTTCTCCAAAGTTTCTTTGAAAAATTGGATCATCATGTCAAAATTGGTACAGAAATCTTACAAGACCTTGATAAAAGAAATTTCTCTTACCTTATATGAGGTTTGTATTTTATTATTTTTTTTTCCTAGAGTTATGACACATGGGATCATCTGCCAAGATGAAAAGTTGTGTGGTAAAGAGAAATAAGTTTAAAATGAGAACTTTCAGTTCAGGCTGAAAATGGACAGCATAAGGACACTCTACATGATCTTTTCTGACTGCCCATTCACCACTATCTTTTTCCTTATTCAGAATTTTGTGCAGATGAGAAATAAAATTTATTTTGAATTGGTTTGGTGATTTAATATTATTTCCTTAAGATAGGAGCCTGATTGCAGACTGGCTTTTCCCAGGCTTCATAGCTTAGAAACAACCTTTTATATGGTGATAAAAACAAAAGTGTTCCCTGGCCACCAGAATATACAGTACCTTGTTGTAATGATTTCTATATTTCTACAACAGCTTAAATAGTTGTGCCTTGTCCTTTATCAGAAAACCCTTTAGCCTATCGTACTGGACTTCTCTGAAATATGGAAGATATGAGGACACAACATTTCAGAAAGAACAAGGTTTTGAGCTTCGTTTAACAACGTACTGTACATATTTTTTAATCAGTACAATATTAGATAGAATAGAATCAAGATTTTCTACACATCTTGCAGGTCCTTAATGTGGGATAGGTGATGAACTAGATTTATGTGACTCTGGGCAGCAAGAAGCAAACATCTAGCTCCATAATAGATACTTGTTGGTGAAGGAAAAGACAGGCCTTTAGGCAAGAGATTAGGGGACGTTCTTTGTTCAAGCATGGCTGTGTTGTCTAAAGATAATAGTATTTAAAGAAATTTTATCCAGGTTAACAATATAATTCTAAATTCCATTTTTAATCATATGAAACTTAAACCTCTTTGCAGTACTGAGAACAAGACAATTACAGTA
The DNA here is from genome assembly GCF_000687185.1 of Egretta garzetta. Classification (NCBI taxonomy): domain Eukaryota; kingdom Metazoa; phylum Chordata; class Aves; order Pelecaniformes; family Ardeidae; genus Egretta; species Egretta garzetta. The sequence goes on along the minus strand of NW_009270001.1, from coordinate 5,988,730 downwards.
ATGTTAATAAGGTTTATGAATACTGTTCCTTCAGGTCTAGGATCCATGGAGTGCCAAGATGTACACAAAGCAGCTGTCTATACCGGATATTCTGTAAGAATAAGAAATCACAGCTCCATCAGGGTCAACTTGCAAATAGCTTTTCAGTAAATCTGGTACTAAATGACATCCAAACTGGATCAATGTGAACATCAACCAATGTGAGCATTTCCTGTCAAAAACATCTGTGTTTCAGGCAAGCTTAACATATTACTACATGCAAGATGGGTATGTGAAGAAAGTACTCAATTAAATATCAGGAAATAGGAACATTCCAACACCAGTTTCTACCTGAATAATGTGTTTGGATTACATATTTTTTTTCAGTAAAGCAGAGGTAAATTATTAGATCTTTTTCCACAGATGGAGGTCAGTTTTCAGAAGGAATATAAAAAGGAAGGCTGTATCAACCCTCAACCCAGACTCTGAGGAGGGAAGAAAATGTATGGATTTTGACAAGAACGGGGACACTTTCCAGAAGGACCTTGCAAGTATCTTTTACTGTTTCTTTCCTTATGGATTTTGTTTCCAGTTTTGTAAAGAGATATCTTACCCTGACCCTTGCTGGAGTAAACTGGACTACTATTCTTACTAAATCTTTTAAGTAATAAAAAACAACCTCAAATTTTCTGGACAACATTGAGAACTCATTTTCTTAAGGATCAGTGAACTGTGAAATTTTTTATAAAAGTGTATCTTGAGATGTTTGTGTCCTTTTGAATGTGTTACCAAAGCGTTATTTGGAAAGAAACAGGAAGTGAGAAAAAAATTAGGACCTGATAATAGTTACATATATTACAACCACTAACAGGACATTTAAAGATCTATATTGCTGGTTTTGGTTCTGTGTAGAAAAGTTAAGCTGTGATTTGTTTTATGTTGTCCCTTTGAAACTTAGATCCATCAAGAAGATTTTCATTGATTTCATTTTCTTTGCACTTTACCACCATCAGCTGTATTGATGGAACAGCTGTGTATAGCTCCAGATAACTCCTGCAATGAAGCAAAAGAAAAAATACATTTTGCTCCATCTGAAGCTTCTCTCCCCAGTTATGTTTCTCCAAATGTAAATGTAGCTTCTATAAGGTGATCTTGGTATCTTTAACGGGAAATTCCAATTATCAGGCAGGGAATGAGCAGTGTTTGGAATAAAAGAAGGGGTGGCTTAGTGAGAGAGATCAT
>NW_009270001.1:5982420-5987476 GCF_000687185.1 Egretta garzetta | reverse complement strand
ACCACTGGTCTCATTTCATTTAAGTTACTGATTATAATTTCCGGCTTTTTTCAGGGTTAGCCTGCACCTGAATATAAGGTAGGAACTGGAGACACACAGCGGAGGCTGGAGAGCATGCTGCAGGTGTAGCAATCACATTTCCCAGCTTCACAAGAGCAGCTCAGGTCTGAAGCACTGGTGTAGTTACAAAACAGAATCTGGGCCCAGGTTAATGAAGACTGTGTGGATTTACTAGTTCGAGGCTCACTAAATCATAATGTCCACAGTGTCATATTTTGTTGTGCGGACATACACTACATAAACTCCATTGGATATACTGGCAGTCAGCTCAGTGTCATGATTTCCATAATGAAGATACAAGAAAAGTAGCTCAGATTCTTTCATATCAGCAAGGCATAAGTTGCAACACATGTAAGCCCCAGCCTCAGGAAAACAGTCCATTTCCTGGGGTGTTGTATGATGTGGTTATTACTGGGGGAAGGTTCATGGCTCTAAATCTAATGTCAAGTTCCCCTGGGTAGGTTAGATGTTTATGAGGACACTCTTTTTATGTATTTGGTGATATGGAAATCCTGAGTGCATAACTCTAACTCTTAAGCAGCAGAACTCTGGGAATGTAATACTCGATTTCACACTGAAGCAATAGCTAAACACATTTAAGAACCACACTTAAGTGACTTTTGAAGTGTGTATGGCTTGCTTTCCATGAAATATGTGCTCCTAACTCACAGACACACCTCAGTAGGTGCTAAAATAAGTGAACTGAGTTTCTGAAGTCCTGAGAATAGTGTATCTTTTACTCAAACTAATGACAACTCTTGTCCAGCTTTTGGTAAACAAGCCATTTAGGAGCCCAAGCATGCATTTAGAAGGCTACTTTTAAGCATCCATTAAAACAAACAAAACCCCAAAACTGTTAGTTAAAATTCTTTCATTTTCTATGAATTGCAGCCTGTGTCTTTGTGAAGAACTCCCAGACACCTCCAAATTTCACAAAACAACACACATTTCTGAAGAAATTTTAGCGTGTCTGATATTTTGTACAGACAATACATTTCTAGCTTACTATTCATATGTTTGTTCCTTTTTTAGTGATAAAGGTTCAATTGTCAAATTAATGAACATTTTACCACATGACTTAGATGAATGCTAGACAATATGAATAGCATATAGTTGAAGTGAACTGTTCTTATTCAAAGCCTAAATGAAAAAAAAATGCATCTAATTGCTCATTGTAATAATTATAAGACTGACTTTGGATGCATAATTGATGTCTGACTTGTTCACACACACAAAATCTTTAAATCGAATACAGACATTCAAGTACTCAGATTCTATCTAGATTAGAGTTATTAATAAAGAGAATATGAAAAAATCATCAAAATGTTACATGTTAAATACTTCAAAAAATAATTGCTTTCTCAGTGAAATTTGTGAATAAAGATAATTTGAAGCACCTATTCCTCTCAAAATGTTCTAGTCAGTGCAATTTGTGAAGAAACATCTAGAAAAGAGGAGCAATAGGTGTTTCAGCCACATACCCAACACATTGTATTTTCTTTTCCTCAAGGAAATGCAATAAGTATCACACTTAGCATGAAAGTGATCATGCTAATGAGATGATGTCATGTTTGTTATAAGATCATTATTCCAAGGACTATGTTAATTCATTCAATAAACCTCCTGTGAACAGTGTGTGGTGGCCGCCCTCTTGGTTGGTACAGCAGCGATTTAACCAGGGACAGCCAAAGCTAAACACCTGATTTGTTATTTTGTGACCTAAAGTTAGACTGCTGGGGATATAACAAGGCAAGTCCTATGTAGGACACAAGAGAGTGGTCTGTAACTAGAACTGGATGAACACTTGGCTTATCCACCTAGTAAGGACTTCTAATATTTTGAAAGAGAAATTTACATCAAGCATGAAAAGATTTTGAAACCTAAAAACATAAAAGGAAAAAAAAGTGTGGAGAAAAAATAATCAAGTCAACTGAAGCAGCTTTTTCTGACAGCTTTTTTTTAAAATGGCTTTTTTGGTCTTTTTTTACATTTATCAAATGATAAATGCACACTTAGTCCTAAACAAAGGAATAAGTTTAAATCAAAATACTGTAGGTTTCATTCTAGAAAATATGTTGAAATATATCCTTCTTGCAGTTTCAGTTCCATTTCCTCCAATATGCCCTGTCTCATGAAAAGTTTCATGAAAGCAAGAAACTGATTTCTCCTGAAAAGTATTGTAATTCATAATTAAACAAAATTATTTCTTTAAAAATAACCTGACTTGCTCTATCTGTAAAACACACTCTTCAGTTAGTTACTTATCTAACAAAAATTTGGTGCTGAAAAAATAATTAGGTATTCTCTGAATCTCAGTTTAAGTAGAGCAATCATGCAGGTAATCAATATTTGTTTCTTCTCTCTAATCAATCTGTGTCCTGGGTACTCTGATAGATACTGTAGACAGGGAACTTTTCCCCTTAAAAATTTCATAACAGTAGGACAAAGGAGTCATGATGGAAAAGTACATGTGTTTGCAGGATATCTTCCTCTGATATAATTCCCTCTTTAACAATTCAAAAAAAGCAGAGTATTTGCATGCCCATCAGTGTTTGGGATACAATAGTATTAGTCTGTATTTGCATCAAAGTGAGTGAGAAGTAAACTGGACCCTTAGTCTTTATATTCAGCTATAAAAATGCCAAACCTACAAAATGTACAGTATGATTTGCTATTACTACTGAATAGTAATTTATTCCAATTTCTTCTCTATACAGTGCATTTCTCCTTAGCTATTGGAGTAGAATTTTATTAAAAAGGGGAAGGAAAAAAAAAACCCAAACCCCCTTTTCACCTCCCCATGTCCTCATTAGTGGTTAATGGGATTCATTCCATTGTGCTAATCTGTTAACTTTGCACTTTTCTTTCAAAGTTTCTTGTGCTATTTTTTATTTTCAGGTTGAGGTGGATAGCAAAACCATTCAGTTTCAGAGGCAAAGAGAATGTACAGACTTGGATAATCTCAGTATTTTGACACTTAGGCTTAGGAGAGAAAGACAAAATACACCACCAAAAACTTAAAGTGGTATCGTACAATGCCACCACCTCAGCTCCTCGTTTTGACATAAACTGTGCCATTGAAACAGAGTGCTGAGCCAGGCTTCGCACAGTAGATCAGTTGTCCCAGGGGTGGGTCTGCCTCTTCTGCCTCTTTATGCAGGGTTATTATCCTGCTAATTGATCACAGAATCACAGAATCTCAAGGATTGGAAGGGACCTCAGGAGATCATCTAGTCCAACCCCACTGCTAGAGCAGGCTCTCCTAGAACATGTTATACAGGACTTCGTCCAGGAGGGCTTTGAATATCTCCAGAGAAGGAGACTCCACAACACCCCTGGGCAGCCTGGGCCAGGGCTCCGTCACCCTCAGAGTAAAGAAGTTTTTCCTCATATTCAACAGAAACCTCTTATGTTTCAGTTTGCACCCATTGCCCCTTGTCCTGTCACTGGACACCAGTGCAAAGAGTCTGGCTCCGTCCCCCGTACTTCCACCCTTAAGATATTTGTATGTATTGATGAGATCTCCTCTCAGTCTTCTCTTCTTCAGGCTGAACAAGCCCAACTCTCTCAGCTTTTCCTCACAGGGGAGATGCTCCTGTCCATTTATCATCCTAGTTGCTCTCCTCTGGACTCTTTCTAGGATTTCCTCAACTTTCTTGATCTGGGGAACCCAGAACTGGGCACAGTACTCCATGTGGGGTCTCACCAGGGCAGAGTAGAGGGGGAGGAGAACCTCCCTCAACCCGCTGGCCATGCTCCTCTTAATGCACCACCAGGGAAAAGGTTCCCCCCCTGAGGGAAGGGGTCAGTGAGTGAACGGCTGTGTGGTGTTCAGCTACCTGCCGGGTTAAACCACAACACCTTCAGCACGGGTTATAGGTTGCAATGAACAGCCCTTGGAAGTGTTTATCACTTACTCTTAAAACTAGAGGGAATCACTACAATTAGTCAAGCTTAACTTCCTAATTCTAAGGGAGCTATTTTGATAAGATTAAGTCAATATCTTGAATTTTATATTAACAAGAAAATAATATGATGTTCTATAAACTGGAGGCTTGTAATATGAAATTATTAAAATACTGTAAAAAAACTGTTAACAGGATAACTGACTGCAAAAGATCATAACATATGATAAACATAAAACTATCACAGGACATGGATGGAAAGAGGAAACAGAATTTCATATTTCACTGTACTGGAAGCATGAGCACCTTATTTCCCTGCTAAGAAACGATTAACAATAGCTAGAGATGATCAGTAGGAAGGAAAATAAAATGAAAAAGTAAAAGAAGTCAAATAAAGACTTTGCAAAGTGAAGAGCCTGAGAATCCTGTCCAATGAAAACAACTCCTGTGAGGCTTAAAGTTGTAGGAAATCAAGTCTGAGCTGCGTGTGGAACACTAATTCTGTTTTATCTGACTGCTAAATATAGAAATAAATATATTTATGTTAAAAAAGTGTGTACGTACATATGTACAAAATTTCAAAGCAACAACTTCTTATATTGGTTTGAAAATTATTTGTAGAAATGTTTGAAGTAAATTGATAGATAAATATATTCAGAGAGAGACCTCAAAATTTTATTAATATCTGTTGACACACAAAGGGACTATGCTCAGTCACCACAAGTATAGAATCATAGAAACATAGAATCATAGAATGTTTTGGGTTGGAAGGGACCTTGAGAGGTCATCTAGTCCAACCCCCCGGCACTGAGCAGGGACACCTTTAACCAGATCAGGTTGGTCTTAAATGTTTCCAGGGATGGGGCCTCCACTTCCTCTCTGGGCAACCGTTCCAGTGTTTGACCACCCTCAGTGTAAAGAATTTCTTCCTTATATCTAGTCTAAACCTACCCTGCTTTAGTTTAAAACCATTACCCCTTCTGCAGTCACAGCCGTCCCTACTAAAAAGGTTTTCACCATCTTTCCTATAGGCTCCCTTTAGGTACTGAAAGGCCGTAATCAGGTCTCCCCACAGCCTTCTCTTCTCCAGG
>NW_009270001.1:5957555-5982081 GCF_000687185.1 Egretta garzetta | reverse complement strand
TCCTTCTGGTGTGTCAACCGCACCACTCAGCTTGGTGTCATCTGCAAACTTGCTGAGGGTGCACTCGATCTCACTGTCTAAGTCATTGATGAAGATATTAAACAGCACCGGTCCCAGTACGGACCCCTGAGGGACACCACTTGTTACCAGTCTACATCTGGCCATTGAGGTGTTGACCACTACCCTCTGGATGAGACCATCCAGCCAATTCCTTATCCACCGAACAGTCCACCAGTCAAGTCCATAGCTCTCCAATTTAGAGAGAAGGATGTTGTGGGGGACAACATCAAAGGCTTTACAGAATTCCAGGTATGTTAACACCTGAGAACCTCAACACAGTAAGATAAGAACAAACTGACAAACCTAAACCAAGAAAAACATACTTCTCACCTGTAGCAAAATGACGTATTTATGAGCTAGTAAAGGTAACAGACTTTATCAACTTTAGTCCACAGATTTCCGTTTAATGTAATTTTCTCATATATTTTTCTAATATGTCTCTAATATATTTTTCTCAATGATTTTCCTTTCTGAACTTTTGGTTTAGAATTTTTCTCCCCAAAATCCCCCCTCCCCCTGCCCCCAGCTTCCACTGTATTCATTTGATTATGAGTCTTTGTTTCTTGATTCGAAACACAACAAAAACATAAAATAATGTTTCTGACTTGGCTGGAATCAGAGTGAACCAAACCTTGGAAGCGTAGCAGTGTATCTGTGTGGATAGAAACTTTCAAGACACATTTAATAGACTGAAGTCTAAATCCTCTGCTAATAAGCAACACAATGCTGATTCACATCACCTGAGTCTCTAACACCAAAGCTGAAGAATAAGCAACCTTTTAAACTTTTGCACACTTATCTGAATAGAATATGTTATCAGAGGTTTGAGGCCTTCCAACATCAAATATATGTCAATATCTCTGAAAGAATATCACACTCCAGAGGATGCAAGGAACCCTATTAATCTCATATCAATATACAGGATTTTATTCCCTGCTATGAAAAAATTATTAGTGACCCTTGATGTGGAAGATGGAAATCAAGGGCTTCTGAGTGTAGATGATAAAAATGATTTTAGGAACAGCTTTATATCTATTTGGACTGAAAAGAGGATGAACCAGGATTGCTGGTGCTGGAACCTCTTTGTTTTGAAAAAAAAACACCCTATTCTTTTTAGAGGAGAGGGAAAGCTCCTTCCATGGGACAAGGGGTAAAGCAACATACTGGAGTGTATACAGTGATAAAACCAGAGCTTATAAATAAAGTGCAGACAGCCAAAGACAAAAGCTATGAAAACCCCTCAGTAAAATTAGTAACTGTCCTTGATAATGGAGGCAACTAAAGAATACACCCATTTGGAAGTATGAGTTACTCTTTACTGGCTGCATTTAATAATAACTTCTTTGTCCCAATGATATACTTAAAAAATTAATTGTGCACACCAATTTCCTGTCCCGCTGCTGCCACTGCATCACTATTGCATGAGGTACCTTACCAAGGGCTTTAGGGTAACATGGTTATAAATTTTAACAGAAGCTCTGAGAAGAATATGAAACAAACAAACCCTAGCCCTGTGAGTTTTCAGATAAATAAACAGAAGTAAAGGCTTTTGGGGAAGAAAATTAACTGATAAAAATTTCTATGGCTAAGTGTATGAGGCAATAGCACAGAAGATATAGATTCTGGGCTCTGTGGTGTGGCTCTGTTAAATTTACTGCTGTGAGAGCTTGAGGGAAGACAGGAGTTCCTCCAGCCATGTTCAACAGGGCTCATTAGATCTTGTACAAAAATCCAAATTCATGGCTATAGAGCTCCAGAGGGGACCTGACTATAGTCTAACAATCCATGTGGCTGGTTTATATGGCCAGTGTTCAGTAAGTCCATATACACCCATGGCTGTAAAAGTAGTCATCTATGTGGACATTTCGGGTGGGATTCAGCTCCAGATTAAGACACCTACATTAGGTACCTTTGTGAGGAGTTTCCAAGCTCTATATTATTCACTGATCTCTCAGTTTATTTGCTGACATATAGAACTATAACACATTTGAAATACCCGTTGGTTTCCCACCTAGCCTCCCATTACTTTGTCTAGAAAGCACATAAAATTAATTTATGAACAGATCATCAGCAATGGGACTCATTATCTATTTTTAGATCTCTGTGATGTAGATATCTATGAATTCCACTCCTCCTCCAGGGTGCTATTAAGATAAGGTATCTTACATGTTTGCCCTGTTCAAGCTGACCATTGGGCTCACTCATGTCTACACAGCAATGAATTTTGGTAGCTGATATGCACTCTTCTGTGCAGACAAATGCTTGCTAAGAGACAGTTCGCTAGCACTGACAGTTTATGTATAATATATATATGTCATTTAGCCATCCAACGCATGACACTAGGACAGACAATATGATTTCTTTCCCTCAGTTGCTCAAATAAGAAAGTATGCAGGACACCAGACTGAAGAGAAGTTTTATTCTTGAGTAATAAATACGTTTGTCTCCAATGGTTATTTAGGCAAATGTTAAAAGATGTTATCAGGTAAACTCTCCCATGGGTTTCAAATACTCCAGATTCCAGACTCCTCATTAGCCTCCTCCAAGACGGTTCTTGCTAAGAAAATGAAGTAAAAATTATTGAGCCGCTTTAAAAGGAAAAATAGGGGATTAAAGAAAAATGGTACTATACCTTGAGAGGGCAAGTTCTATAAAAAATTGTACTTTGCTACCTAACTACACAGAACACTTTAAAATCACAATATTCTATGTCCTTTGGGGCTTTGGAGAAAAGCAGGCTGTCCCCTGAATAGTAGAATAAATGAAGCTTGGTTTCCTATGTTTGTTCTGCTTGAGATTAAGTCCCCTGATATCTAATAATGTGCAAATTCTGACTGATAACTTTTGTCACATCATGTTCACTCCTAAACTTTCTTGATATGGATGTTTTTTGAGGTCCAATGAAAATCATGTGTATAAAGTACATGAGAGCACTACTCTTTTGTTAATCCTAGCTAAAAATTTAAATATTGGCTCAGAACTACTTAGGGAGGAAAAGTAGGGAGACAGACATAGAAATGCAGGTACAAAGACATAGAAACATGGTTACCAATGCCTTATCTCCTTAGGGAATCAGGGTCACGTTGCAGATATGAGTCAAATGTCTTTTCTCTTCCCCAATCAGATTTGTTCACATCTTTTCAATTTGTGTGGTATTGCTGACCCCAGAAACAAAACATAGTTTTAGCTGAATTGAAAGACACAAGCTAGTGCAAAGTTTAAATAAAGATATCTAACATTACTTGGGGTCCTCTCTTGAGATGAGCTTGTATGATGAATCCAATGAGGTATGTGTGCCTAGACTGCCTAGAATCATCACATTTCTCCTATCACAAGTTTAAATCATCTAAATTCATTGAATTTAATTTTTAGTTATGCTTTTTTTCAATTCCTTGCTGCAAACTGTTCACGGAACAATATTCAAATTTCCAGAAATTTTTCTGTCAATAAGAGATACCAGTTTTTGTTGAGAAAACCAGACTATAATGGTTGCCTAAAGTATTTAAAAAATAACACACAGCAATTAAGGTTTGAAATAACATAACTGCCAAATACACCTCATTATTTTACTGTAGATAACAACACAAGAAAAGGGTTAAACACAATCACATATAGCTTAAGAAAATTCTGCTTCTTCAGAAGAGGCTAGCTTTTGTTTCTTTCTAACAGATGTGTGTGTACCAACTTGGTATCCCCTCCAGTACCCACCGAAATTCTGTGAAAGCCAGGGAATTGGACATCTTCTTTTTGTCAGTGTGGCAGAAATTATATTTATGTTCTTCAGCTGAAGTTACTGGTCTGAAGTATCTAGCTGCTTCAGCTGAAGGTAAAGGGGAAGAAAGGAAGGGAGGGGTGGGGAAAGGCAGGGAAGGCATGGGAGAAAGAAGAGGTAAGCAAAGGAAGGGAGGAAGGAAGGAAGGAAGGGAGGGAGGAAGGAAGGAAGGAAGGAAGGAAGGAAGGGAGGAAGGAGGGAAGAAAAGAAGGAAGGAAGGGAGGAAGGAAAGAAGGAAGGAAGGAAGGAAGGAAGGAAGGAAGGAAGGAAGGAAGGAAGGAAGGAAGGAAGGAAGGAAGGAAGGAAGGAAGGAAGGAAGGAAGGAAGGAAGGAAGGAAGGAAGGAAGGAAGGAAGGAAGGAAGGAAGGAAGGAAGGAAGGAAGGAAGGAAGGAAGGAAGGAAGGAAGGAAGGAAGGAAGGAAGGAAGGAAGGAAGGAAGGAAGGAAGGAAGGAAGGAAGGAAGGAAGGAAGGAAGGAAGGAAGGAAGGAAGGAAGGAAGGAAGGAAGGAAGGAAGGAAGGAAGGAAGGAAGGAAGGAAGGAAGGAAGGAAGGAAGGAAGGAAGGAAGGAAGGAAGGAAGGAAGGAAGGAAGGAAGGAAGGAAGGAAGAGAAAAACAGTAGAAGCTGATTATTGGATTATCTGTCTGATTAAGCCCAAGTCAGTGTACTGAGTCAGTGCAGCAGGGTTATGGTATGAATCAAGATGCACACAAAGCATAGAAAGACTAATATAAAACAATATCTTCTCCAGATGAGTCAGGAGACTTAAGACTTTTTTTCCCTCAACCCCAAGAAATGAAAAAATAAATGGGGAAAAATACATACTGTATATTTCTGCACTGGAAAAAATTCTGATTTTGAATGTGATCTGGTTCAGATGTTCAGTGAGAATGGAAATGGAGGGCTGTATGTTAAGGAGTCACAGGGATTATATAAGGAAATGTCCTCACAGAAATGCTACAAGGGAAAAAAAAACAACCCAGAAAGACAAAAGAACCGTAATTTAGTGCAAGTTGCTAGACTGAGCAAAAGGAAAAGAGGCTGTGTTTAGTGTCACTGAATTCAGTAAGTGATTACATGGCACGGGGTTCATTCAGGACCCAGCGAGTGATCTACAGCCTGTGTTCTGCAGGAGGTCAGAATGGAGATTAAAGTGACCTTTTCTAGCCTCAAATTCTATGAATCCAGGTCTGAACCCAAGGTCCCAATGGAAGCTAAGTGACGATATGGAGTCTTTGGGGTAAGTTAACCTATGGTTGATGGATGGTTTTACTTCTTTATTTCCATAGAGTCCCCCACCACATTACTCACACAAAACAACTTTCTGACTTGTGACATTCAAAACTTTTACAAACAAAGGACCAATGGGTATACATAATCACAAGTACCTCCAGGCTGGAAATGAGAAAAAGGTTTGAAACTACTGGGAGATACAGTTTCTGCAGCAACTTTCCAAACAAATAATGGGACAGGAAAGCATTGGAAGACAGAATGTCAGATGTTCATGGACAAGACTAAAAAAAATTACCTGAAATAGTAGGGAATTGGACTAAGCAGTTGAGAAGACTTGTTCAAGTTGTGTTGCTTTTGTTCCTAAATTTTGGAAATGACAGTATAGATTTTCCAGTGTCATTTAATGACCGAGACCCAGGAATCTTTTCTGTGTCTAAGATGAGCTGAATTCTGCAAGCACAGCCTTAATGTTTCCATATCAAAACTCATGGAGAAAGAGGGAGAGCTTCATGAGTTGCTTGGAAAAGGAAATCCCCACTTCACTCATTGTGTCCCCTTCCCCCCCCTCTCTTTTCAATTATTTGTCTTCATGTCCCTTTATTTTCATGGTAAACACTCACTGGGCTAGGTACATCAGCCTCAATTTCTGCATTGAATTCACTTATGTACTTTCATATTGGGGTAGACAGCGTGAATATTGGCATAGAGAGGGTTAATACTGAAAGACTACAAGGGGAAAAAAAAAAAACCCTGTGTAGAGTGGGAAATTAGTCAGCAGAGACCTGACAAAGTGCTTCCTACACATGCTGTTCTGTCAGGCTGCACAGCTTCTTCTGCTTCAGAGGTAATTACATAGATTTTCTGTCTTGTACTTGCAAAAACACAGCACAGCACTCCACCACTGCTTGTAGCTCAGTGCTTCAGGGCTCCAGCTGCATGGGGCTGGAAAATGTTTACACAATTTCTTTTAAGATTTTTAAACCACAATAAGGGATGTGGCTAACTCTTCATCTAAGGGAGGAATGGAAGAGTCCCCTCTGAAGCTAGACTTGGGTGGAGGAAAAGACTTCCTTGTAAGGCAATATAATTACCTCTTTCTCAAGGAAATGGCTTCTGCCATACTGTAAATCATTCCTTTTTTATGAATGTTTAAACTAGCGAGGAACTCAAAAGAATTTGGACGTTGATCTCGATTTCAAATTCTCACTGTTTCAGATCCAGAATCCTGATTTTAAACTCATTGCTAATTTTATTCAGTAGTTTTCTGGGTCCAGTTAAGAAATGTGTCTATTCTTTTTGATTTGACAAGTATATGAATATACATATTAAACATAAAGACAATGTGTTTATAAGTAAAAATAATACACGTGAATTCCCCCTCATTAATTCATTATGCTTGAATAATTAATTGTTTAGTGCAGTATTGAGATGAGCATTTAAAATCATATATAAATTTAAATTTAGGTATTCAAACCAATATTTACAACATGCACTTTTATCAGGTTTTGTGACAAATTGTCTGAATTCTTTTTAAAAGACATTTCTGTACTTAAATATAAACTTAATGTCTTTTTCTAATATGGACTTGTTTATAGTGTTGTAATCTTCACTGGCAAATAGGATACAGCAACATTATATATGTTCACCTCTATACATAAGGCATGACATAATGATGGAAACTATAAAAATTAAAAACCAACCAACCAACCAACCAAAACCCCCCAGAAAACCATTTACCTCAAGGTTCAGGGTGAATGAGACTTAGGTAGTCTACCCGATCACTGCACCCTGAGAAAGGAGAAAATTCTCTTTTCTTGCCTATGACATATAGTTGTCCCACCTCTTCATAAAAGCTTCCAAGCAGTCTCAATGCCAATGTGGCATTGCATGGGGTTATTGTGGCCCAAGTGGAGGACCTGTCACTTAGCCTTGTTGAACCTCCTACAGTTGGCCACAGCCAATCAATCCAGCCCGTCCAGGTCTCTCTGAAAAACCTTCCTACCCTCAAGAAGATCAACACTTCCACCCATCTTAGTGTAAGCTGCAAATTTACTGAGGTTACTCTCAATTCCCTCATCCGTCATTGATAAAGATGTTAAACAGAACTGACCCCAAAATTGAGCCCTGGGGAACAACACTTGTGACTGGCTTCCAGCTGGATTTAACTCCATTCACAACCCTTTGGGCATGGCCATCCAGACATTTTTTTACCCAGGAAAGGGTCTGCCTGTACAGGCCAAGGGCAGCCAATTGCTCAAGCAGAATGCTGTGGGAGACAGTGTCAAATGCTTTACTAAAGTCCAGGGACACTGCATCCACAGACTTTGCCTCTTTCACTAAGCAGGTCATCTGGTCATAGAAGGAGATCAGGTTAGTCAAGCAGGATCTGCCTTTCATGAACCCATGTTGATTGGGCCTGATCTTCCAGTGGTCCTGGACGTGATGTGTAACGGCACTCAAGATGATCTGCTCCATGACCTTCCCTGGCACAGAGGTCAGACCGATAGGCCTGTGATTCCCTGGATCCTCCTTCTGGCCCTTCTTGTAAATGGGTGAATATTTGCCAACCTCCAGTCAATTAGAACTTCCCTAGTCATGCAGGACTGCTGATAGATGATGGAAAGGGGCTTGGGGAGCACCTCTGCCAGCTCCCTCAGTAAAAAGTGGTCTGAGGCAAAGAAGGCATTAAGGAGCTCAGCCTTATCCTCATCCTTCGTCACTATGGTTCCCCCTGCATCCAGTAAATGATGGAGATTCTCTTTGTCTCTCCTTTTCCTGTTAATACATTTTTAGAAACATATTTTAGTATCTTTCACAGAATTGGCCAACTGAAGTTCTACTTGGGCTTCAGCCTTTCTGATTTTCTCTCTGTGTGACTGGCAACATCTTTGTAATCCTCCTGAGATGCTTGCCCCTTTTTCGAAAGCTCATAAACTTTCCTCTTTTTTCTGAGATCCAGCCAAAGTTCTCTGTTTGGCCAGGCTGGTTTTCTTCCCTGACAGTTCATCTTCTAGCACATGGGGATGGTCTGGTCTTGCACCTCCAGGATTTCCTTCTTGAAGAGTGACCCGCCTTCTTGGGCTTCTTTATCTTTTAGACTAACAACCCCAAGAATGTCGGATGATATCAGCCCCATGTCAGGTGCAGTATGAGGCATGAAGGATGATCAAAGCAATGTTTAATCACTGCATTTCACTATGTGATTTTTTTCAGGATTTGGTATTTTCAGGAACTATTTCTCACTTTTTTTCAGGTACACAGATTTTTCTGTGTGGGCAGAAAGTGAGAAACTGACAACATTACTTCACCATTGGTAAATAGGAAAGATTTTCTTTAAAGCAACCACTAAGAATTTATGTTGTGTCTAGATAATCTCAATTAAGTTGTATACTATATAATTCCAATGAGGAAATGTGCTCATATTATTGCTTAGAAATAAAGGCAGGTCTGTTAGATTAAAGGAATTTGCATTCTGACTGGTTAATAATAACTCCTCTTAAATTGAGAGGAGGGAAAAAAAAATATATATATATATGTATATATATATTCTATGGGCATAGCTCCTTTAAGAGCCTGTAAAAAAGGTAAGAGGCAAACACAGAGTCAGAGGGGAAGGAGCTGCAAGAAAAAGTTATTTCTCCTCTCTTTGTGGGTTTAGACCTGGATTGGACTGTGCTGTTTGAAGTTTTGCGTTAGAGGATATTAGACGTGTTGTTACTCCTTGTCATTAAGGTTATTTTTTATTCTAGAGTATGATCCTGCTGTCTCTGTTCTGCAGACCTTTTGTATCTACATAGTCCTTTGGTTTCATCATTTTGCTTTCATCAGGAAGGTATTCAAAAGGCTATCTGAGCAATGCATATTTATTTGCTGAAAGCATATTGCTATACAATGTCAGTTTACAAGTGGTCGTTGCAGTCACAACTGGTAAAATAAAATGCACTTCTTTCCTGAATAAAGTATAATAATTTCCATCATGATTTTTGGACAGGAAGTAGAATGCTGAGGCTGTGAAAATGTTCTCTACAATATCATAGAACATGCACAGGGCTCTATTTTCACAAAGTCATTGATAGTTTCTTTTCATAAAAGAGAGCATAGCACACATTAGAAGTCAGATTTTATTCACAAAAGCAGCCAGGTTATGTTTGCAAGATCCTTTTCTGCTGGACTTTTACATTAGGTTGTTTTTGAGTTCTTCAAAAATAATAGTTTAAGCACGATCTCAGTGCAAGTCCTAGAAGACAATTAACATCACTCAAGCCATCAACGGAATTGTCATTAATTGGGTCCCTTGCCATAGTTCAGAAGTGTAAAAGTATAAAGACCAGGAGTCTCCTGGAAGATTTACAATCTGGGAAAAAAAAAAAAATCTTTCTTTTCTAGCTGTAAAAAACTTTTTATTTAAAAAAAAAAAAAACAATGAATTTATCCAAAATAGAATTAGCTATTCTCTGGAGGCTTGTTTAGTAGCTTGGTTTTGAGAAAGAGTATGAAAAAGGAGTTAGATTAGGAAAAGGGACAAGATTCACCTATAAGCAGTACTGTTTGATCACCTGCTCTCCCAGGTCGTTACAGAAGCTAATTTTTAACTCAACACTGTAAGGTGCTGAGGCATTTTTTTTTTTTTATTATTATTATTATTGCTTTATCTTACATAAAATTTCATGTGGTTTACCAAAAGTAAGTCTAACCTCTACCATTTGTAACATGCAAAGCAACTACAAAACCAGAAGAGACCTGGATATATAGCAAGGTGACAAGTCTTGTTAAAGTTGACACATCAGATCATTAAAGAAGTGGGAAAAAAATGCTATTTCCTCAAGTTCCTAGTCCACTGTTCTAACCACTGAGTCGAGTTGCCCACATTCATTTCTTTTTAGCCATATACTATAGAAGAAAAATAATAGCTGTAAATGGGAGAGAGAAAGAGAAAAACTAAAGTGGTAGAAAAATATTTGCTTTTCACACTACTGATAAGGGCATCACTCATGACGAGTAGGGCTTTTTTATTTTATATTTTTTTTAACTGGTTGACAGTATCCATTTAAGAGGCTGAATTTTATTAGGATAGCTTGAACAGAAACATCTAAGACAAAAAGAAATGTGACACAAAACAGTTATAAAAAGATTCATAGAAAAATAAAGGAGGTTCTTTTTGTTTGGTTTGGTTTCATTTTTCTGCTAAGATTGCATGCCCTATTACTTCCACTTGTTACTAAAAAGAAGAAAAAAAAAGATAACTGATATCTAAAGAAACATCTATTTCAGTATATTTTCAATTCAAATAAACAGTCTACCTTTAACAATAGAATTCGTAAAAGAAATAAAAATGGCAGGATTTTTTTCTTCTTTACTTTCCTTCTTTTATTTATAGAACCACAATCAGACAAACTATAATGCTATCTAAACAACTATACACATTAAGAAACAAGCATAGATCAATAGCCATAATTTGACACACATACACTGTTCACTGTGAAAACATCAATAGTACAAAAGCTTCATGGGCATAGCTGGGAAAAATCTGTTCTGTAGATGGTGTTGGCAGAAGATTAAATAACCACATGTCAAAAAGAAGAAAAAAAATACTCAATGAAACTGAGTGCATACTGGATGTGCAAGTACTCTGAGCTAAACTGTTAGGATTAATAATAAGAAAATTATCTTTGTCTTCCAGTCATTCAGTTACTTCATGAACAAATATTTTGGCTTGGATTTCTGATATTCAAATATATACTGTCTTTCCTATCTGCAAAATGACTGCTATTGAAAGACAAGAAAACAGGAAATTACTTGCACATTGGACAGCAACATCTTGAGCTACTATATGCTATTTCACAAACAGTGCTATAGGTGACTATTTATCTCATCCTGATCCCTAACACTCTGATGGAGCCATGAGAGACATAACAGGTAATTATTTGGCCAGGAAGAAAAGAGACACAAAGTTTATTCAAAGAAGCCAACAGAAAATAGAACTGAGTTTCAGGGCTTTATGACTATGTCCAGTTTGTGCACAGTGAACTCTCCTGTTGAATCCCATGGCATTATTCTGACATATACACTTAAGAACATACTTAAAGGCTCCTAGGATCTGACTTTCAATGTGTCAGCTATCAGTTATTCATTAAATTACTTCAATGTGCTACCTGATTTATAAGACAAAATGAAGATGGAAAGTATCCTGAACACCACAAGAAAGTCTTTAAACATGTAACTCCACTCTTTTGACCATTGTGCTTACTCCATAAAGCTTTTATTGCTCATTTGTTTTATGAGACAGTTTTTATTCTTTCTTCCTTAGATTGTCTTAACTTCTGCTTTTTTGTTCTTCAGATGATGGGAATTTTAGTTCTTTTTAATTTCAGTTAAAGTTTTGAGTCACAACCTCTTAGAGAACTCATCCCATCACATCTCTCTCTCTCTTTCTGAAAAAAAAAAATACAAAAGAGGTTGGAATGCCACTTTGCACTGAAGAGATTTTATGAGGGAAGTCCTTAAAACTGAGCTGATATTGTCAACAAAGGGAAATCGAACAAAAAGGAAAATTGTTTTGAAGTATGAAATATGTGTCTCACAAAAAGGTATTTCCATATTCCTCCTGCCTGATGGTTATATATGACAAATGGGTACTTCCACACATAAATTACCCTCTTAAAAGCTTCTTTGTATGTGCTTGTACACCTAGTGAGATTTCTGAATATACACATCTATCTCGTGTTTGCTACTATGCTGCCAATTCTTCATTTCATGATGATGTAAGTAATGAGATTTTGGTGGTGGTGTTTACATTTTTAAAAACTCATAGGGTGATTGGATTATATGCAAATTCAATTTTAAATAAACCAACCAAACAAAAAAATAATGCACAATATGTTCCAAGCTCTTACGGTTAAGAAGAAGTACTTTGGATACTGAGTTTTAATTGAAAAAAAAATATGATTTAAACAGACTTGCCTTGAAATTCTTTTACTGAGGCCTTTATAATTTTAATAGGGTCTGATCAATGATATCTTCATGCCTACGACTAGCAATATAGGAATTTGGGAATGGATTATTCTCTCCAGTTTAAGTTGCTTAGCTGAGGTGCTGAACTCAGGATATCTTAGTTATTCTAGACTTTTTGAGATTTTAATGCTAAGATTTAGGTATCTGCATAGGGCTATTCATCTACCATAGATCCTGGTTACCCTCTGAAGTGCCCAAGGGGAATATTCAGGTTGATAGGGCTCTTAGTATTGATGTCATATTCCCATTATATTAGTTCAATTCAGTTCTACCTAAATTTTAATTTCCCAAGACTGTGGACCTGAGCAACTCAGGTTGTTTTTCAATTCCCTGTATGTGTTGGCAGTTTGCTCAGTGTTCTACCTGCCAAAGTGCTGAGATACATCTCTCTCACCTTCAGCTGATCAGTTCTTGAAGACTCTATAAAGCCATATGCAGTCTGAGTCCCAACCATCATGAATCTGGCAGCTAAAATCAATGAAGATGTCCTCATTGTTATTTCCCAGAGGCAGGGTATTGGCCTTGCCCCTTTTGTGGGTTTCTTGTATTGGATCCAAGAAAGTCAGGCTTTGCTGGCCTACAAGGAGTGCTGCAGCACTTATCTGTTCCCTTGTATTTTTTACAAAAGGATGATGGCTCAAGTGGATAGTTTATTTTAAATGAAAAAGGAATGGTTGGTGGGAGTCAGATGGTCCAGCTTTAATCTGTACAAGATTTCCTTTCTGCTGTGAAAATGTCATATAATCTTCAAATACATGGAAATAGAAAACTAAGAACAATCACAATTTCAGCATTCATCAAGTGAGTCTGCTCTTGTTTACACTGAGGACTGGAGAAAGTCCAGCTGCTCAGAGAATTTAGTATGAGAAAGGCAGTTTAAAAGATTCAAGGCTACAGCTACCATGCTAAAGATACCCACCCAAATGTGCAGGCCAAATAGTGCAGCAGGGCTTGCACACACATTTCTCTATATATTTCTACTCTTTTAAAGCCACAGTTTTCATACTCCTTAGGATCTAGTTTTGCTGTCCTAAGGCTTTATTTAGCACTCTTCTGGCCCTATTTTTTTTTTCGCCTTCCTCTTTTTTTTTTTTTTAATTGCACTTAACGTGCCTGAAATAACATGAAGGCTGTACTGTGGTTCACATGAGTGATTGATATGACTATCTGATATGATAAGGTCAAGGGTCTATATTGCGTTTCTGACTCATGGAGGACATGTGGCACTATTAATGGTGGAATAGAGACTGCAATGACCATGCAAATGGGGAAAGGGAAACATGGTACAGCCTCACACCTCCTACCTGCACATATGAACCGTCCCCAGAACTATATCAGGATTTCACCCTAGTGGAAAACTATTGGCTTAGTCCTAAAGAGCCTGTTAACAAACTAACATGAGGATAATTAAGGAACAAGGAGCAAACTAAGGACTTAAATTATTTGACAATTTAAATGCATCCATACAGAGTTACTTCATTAATGTTCACGGAAAAATAAAGATAACTAAGAATCAAGCTCACCTTCTCTTTCTTTCCCTTTCAACAAGAGGTTAGTTTACATTGAAAACAGAGGAAGAGATGGCTATGTTAAACCGGTCATTATCTGGTGTCAAAGGGTATTGGTACTTTAGCTTCCAGATTTGAGATATTTTATAGTTCTATAGAATCTTGTCTGTATGCATCTTCCAGTGTTGATAACATTAGAAGTTTTTTAATATACTGAGAAATATCTGCAGAGGCGATTAGCAGTGCACTTTTTTTTTTGATGTTGAACGACTGCTTCACATTTTAGTAACCTGCTTTCCAGGATCCATAGCTTTATCAAAATTTTCAATATTTTTGCTGAACTTTGTCAAATAACACAGAATTTTACTGAAAAAAAGATATTGCTTCTTCTTTTTATATTACTTCTTTGGTCTATTTAGGTTGGTATTTCTCTCAGCTGAAATCGTAGAGTGATTTCAGATCAACTGACTGAAGAGCCAGGATCTATGCATCTGAAAGGAGAGTAGAAAACCAGCATGGAATGAGTAGATTGATTCTGGCAGGGTCTTCCAGCCAAGAAGAAAGGGAAAAGTAACAGGCCAAATATGAGCAGGCCAGCAGTGTCATCTTGAGATGACATTGCCAGATGCTCCCTGGAAGAAAGGACTTAATAAGATACAGCCTTCCCAACCCTTTGTTTACTAGCGGATATGCAGCTTGTAAGCAAAATATCAGATGGACAGGACAGAAAAGGATGCTTACGTGATGGGAGTCTGGTATTTCTGTCTGTTACATGCAGAGCTCCTCTGTGCATGTCCACAGGATGCCCACATCTGCCACTCATAGAATAACTCTGCCCACAGAATGTGATTGAGAACTAATGAGCCAGGGAAGATCAAGGCTGTGTAAAAGATTTGATGGAGGTGCCATTTCAATTTGAAAACAAAAATTCCTGGAAATAAGACCAGCCTTTTTTAAAACAAGGCATAAAAAATCAAAACAGGGGCTAGGAAATTCAAATTAACATGTACAATTGGTGAATAATTTTAGCTTTATCCAGAAAGATTCTTACAGATTCTTGCAAGATCTAGTCTGAACTAAGAGCGTTATGTTGCGTACATAGCTGATGCTTCAGAATCAATTAGTTAGTTACACCGAACATTTCCTGATGCAACATGTCTCGTGGTGTATAGATGTAACCACATTGAACACCAAGGAAGAAAGAAATGAAACTGAAAATGTCTTTTTGAATGTATATGGTTTACTCCATTCACTAAAAGAATTGAGGTTCCTGAAGGAAGGAATTGTGGCAAAAACCAATGTATGTGATTATTTAATTGAAGATGATGTCATAACACACACAAGGGTAATAATACATCAGGATGCAAAGCTAAAATTACATTTAAAATTGAAAAGGTTACCTAAACTCTGATAGTTTCTAATTTTTGATTCCTCAGATGCTTTTTCTTAAGAAAATTCATTTAAAGTTTTGGAGGTTTTTGTGTGTAACTAAACACATGAAACAATATTTTGAAAAGAGCATAAGGGAGTTGCCTGCCTAATGCTATTAATAGAGTTTAATTACTAATTGAGACCCTTTGAAAATTGCAGCAACAAATAAAGAATACAATGAATTCTTCAATCACTCTTCTAGTCAATGCTGGTTTTGCTAATTCTACTTTCAGCTGTTTTATTTTTCCATGATTAAATATTATTTCATTTCTTCTGCCCTTCATTTGAACAATAGATAGCATAAAACTTAATTTTTACTCACTGTTCTTTTTAAGAAGCTCAACATTGTTCTTCCTAATTTGCTCTTGTCATCTTTGTACTTTTTGTCATGCATGGGTTCTTTCATGCGCCTTTATACTACCAACAGTCTTTGTCCTTTTACATCTAACTTCAGGTGCTAGATGTGAGCTTCACAATGTTCACATTTCATTGTTGTTATTGTTGTTATTATTTCTTAAAATATGGTATTTCTATGTAAGCACTTTGATTTCTTCACAAGTGTCTTTTCTCCTCCCAAAGCTTTACCTTTTCTTTTCCTTCTTTTTTTCTTACTCTATTCTATTTTACCTCTAGAAAATGTATAGGATAATGTAAATATTAATGGCAAATGGGATTTTACCTTTGTTTTTACATTGGCCACAGCTTGCTCAAAGCCAAAACAATCTACATATTCATGTCTATTTTGATGTTCCTGTAGTCTCCCAGGCACATTGTAAACAGACCTGCATTCCTGATGTTGAATTTAGCATGTTTGTGCTTAATACATTAAAGAATTTTTTTTTTTCCTTTCCTTTCCAGGTTTAGCCTTGTTAAAATAACCCGTAATACTGGCAAGGTCAGGGAAAAATTTCGGTTATTTGTTCTGTTGGTGCTGGACAGGCAAGCCAAAACTCCCTAGAGGCTCTTCTAACATCTCTAACCAGGTTTTCAGAAACAAATAGACTTCTTTTTTTTTTTTTTTTTTTTTCTCCTCATAAATCTGCAGGCTCTGTGGTTCATGGCATTCTGACCCTTTGCCAACTAACAGCTTCTTGGATGAATAAGCTACACTTAGGATTTGTGGGCTCTTTTTTCCCCATCTGTATTGTGTATGTTTCTAATGAGAATCATATTTGCTTTTCAGATCTATGTGCCTGTGAGTCTTTAAACAAGAGAAAGCTGAGTATGACATAACCTGTGTGGTTTCTTTTCTATGCTTCTTACACAGCTTCGTTTGAACCTGACACAATAATACAGCTGTCCTCCATTTCCATTTTAAAAGCCAACAGAAATGATCAAGCACTATTACCAGCCTGTTTCTTGTTGGCCATATACAGGGAGTGTTCAGTACTGATCCTAGATAATGAAGGAGAAGCAGCACACTTATATGGGACAGATCTCCAAGCAGATTTGTATCCCCTGATGGTTTTTTCTCCTAGTTTGCTCTCCTTTCTCTTAACATATTTTCCTCAGTTAAATACAGATTTTAAAGGTCCTGATGCAATTAAATAAATTCCAGAGGCAGAGGTTTGTCTGAGTTCCTGTATGTTTTCCCTCTCACGTCACCTTCTTCTCCATGACCATTCCTCAGATTTTCTTCTAACAATAACTCATTACCAAAATGTTTCCATTTTAGATGGAAACTCTCTTCCACTAAAGTAGCAATATATTATACTTCTGTGGCTTCTTCTGTAAAATGATACTCCAATAAATTACTTTTCTCAGTCATATCCTTCCATATTTCTCCCCTTCATTCTTCTCACTAAAGACAATTGCGCTCTCCCCATACACTTGTCTTCCAGGCACTCTCTATGGATTTAATTGGGATTGCCCTTCTCGTGCAATGCTACTCAGTATAAGGCCATGCCTGGTACACATAATCCTAGAAATCAAAGGACTCAGTTCTAATCTAGCTTTTCGACCAGGTTATGTGTCACATATTTAGAGGCAAATGCAGGGTTAAGTGAAGCAGTCCAGAATTCTTGCTATCATCTGGAAAGAAAACTCAGAGGAGAGTTGTGTACTCTCTCTCCAAAACTTTGCTTTCAGAGGTAGATATTCATTCCCTGTAACAGTCAGTGCAATCTGAGAGGTAGCGGGAATAGATTATATTATATATCAGATAATATTTGGAAATCAAATCACTTTTTAAAAATATTTCACTAAATTTGCTTCAGGTGGTAAGAGAAAGAATTCCTGATGGACACTGTATAGCTCCTGGACCTTGGTGTCATCTCAGACACAAGATATAAAATTATATTTGCAAAAGAGTTAACCACTTTTTGTTTCACCTTTACTGATTCTAGCAAAGTTTGTTGGCATTTACAGTGCCCATGCTGTGAGGCTCAAGGATGAAGACTGACACATTAACTAGACAAAGGTAAGCAGGTTAAAAAAAAGAACAAAAATGTAGGAACTAACCACTTAGATGGTCACATCCTACTTCTCGGTTTCCAAAATAATAATAAATACATTCTGTATGATGCACTTCTGTTTTTTCTAGAACTTTAAAAAAAACTCAAGCAAACAAAGATCTTAAAACCAAATATCACCACAGAGAAATATATTTTCTTCTCTGGGGAAAGAATAGGACATGGTTGCTCTTACATAGTTGATGTTACACAGTTGATGTGCATCAGGAAAACACCCAGGAATCACAGGGATAAATGTGGGAGAAGAATCTAAAATGGAGTATCATTGTCACTGTCTTTGTTTAACACCTAGCAGGTTTTGGATGGCAGATTATTTAGACATATAAATGTTATTTTCAATTATTACTGGATAATAATCAAGTAAATCTATTTTTTCTTTCATAAACATTAAAATGTCTCTTGCAATAAAAGGATGCAAGTGACCTAGCTATTTTTTTTCATCTTTAATGTCCTTATTGTGTAAAACATAGGGATATTTGGGGTTTTGCATTTTTAGTGATAAATTTACATTACTTAGCCCCTGAATAGGAAAATATCCTGTGTGACAGCAAGGTAGACATTCATCCCACATATTTTTAACTGTCTAAATCCTAATTTAAGCTAATCATCTAAACCTTGCTTATAATCAGTGAAGACTTAGAAGCATGTCCAGATAGTTCTTCAGCCTACATATGTTGGACTTAAATTGAGAACAAAAAAATCACCATTTGCAAGGAGCTGTCTCTTCCTATATCTAAAGAACAATCCAAGATGGCAAACTAAGAGTGGAATCTAGCTGTTAAGAGGCTATAAA
Organism: Egretta garzetta; assembly: GCF_000687185.1. Lineage (NCBI taxonomy): Eukaryota > Metazoa > Chordata > Aves > Pelecaniformes > Ardeidae > Egretta > Egretta garzetta. Next base: position 5,963,803 of record NW_009270001.1, on the reverse strand, counting down.
ACACTTTAAATGATTCCCACCTTGTGTGACTGATCTAACAGCCACTAATATTTGTGGAAAGCCACCCATTGTCCATAGCAGGTTTCTGGCCAGTCCTTGTATCAGATGAACCATTTTAAGAGTCTGAGTTAAAAGAAAGAAGAGTTTGAGTTTTGGATGACAGAACTTAAAACCACATATAGGCAATTTGACTCATTGGACCATGGAATTCACTATGTTTTTGATAAGATGAAAACTTACCAGAAAAACTCTGTGAAGTTAAAAGTACAATAACAGACATTGTATTTCTGTGTTAGATACATAGATAGCAATAATATCTCTATCTCTCTACATGTGTGTCTGACCACACATTCTAAGGCAATAAAGATCACAAATTCATTCAATAATCATAGAACTGTAGAAACATTTAGGTTGGAAAGACCTTTAAGATTATTGAATCCAACCATAAACCTAACACTGCCAAATCCACCGGGAAGCCATGGCCCTAAGCATCACATCTATGTATCCTTTAAATATCTCCAGTGATGGGAACTCCACCACTTCCCTGGGTAGCCCACTCCAATGTTTAACAACCCTTTCAGTGAAGAAATTTTTCCTAATGTCCAGTCTAAAACTCCCCTGGTGCAATTTGAGGCCATTTCTTCTTGTCTTATCTCCCATTACTTGGGGAAGAGACCAACACCTACCTCTCTACAACCTTCTGTCAGGCATTTGTAGGTAGCAATAAGGTCTCCCCTCAGCCTCCTCTTCTCCAGGCTAAACAATCCCAGTTCCCTCAGCCACTCCTCATAAGACTTGTTCTCCAGACACTTCATCAGCTTCATTGCCCTTCTTTGGACACACTCCAGTGCCTCAATGACTTCCTTGTAGTGACGGGCCCAAAACTGAACAAAGGAGTCAAGGTTGCAGCCTCACCAGTGCCCAGTACAGGGAGATGATCACTAGTCTAGTTGTTCTGGCCACAGTATTCCTGATACAAGCCAGGATGCCATTGGCCCTCTTGGCCACCTGGGCATACTGCTGGCTCATATTCAGTCGCCTGTCAACCAGTATCGCAAGGTCCTCTTCTGCCATGCAGCTCTCCAGCAACTCATCCCCATGCCTGTAGCATTGCATGTGGTTGTTGTGACCCAAGCACAGGACCTGGCACTGAGCCTTGTTGAACCTCATACAGCTGTCCTCAGCCCATCAATCCAGCCTGTCAAGGTCCCTTTGCAGAGCCTTCCTACCCTCAAGCAGGTCAACACTTCCACCCAGCTTAGTGTCATCTGCAAACTTGCCGAGGGTGCACTCAATCCCCTTGTCCAGGTAATTGATAAAGGTGTTAAACAGCCCTGACCCCATCACTGAGCCCTGGGGAACACCACTTGTGACCGACCTCCAACTGGATTAACTCCATTCACCACAACTTTTTGGGGCCAGCCATCCAGCCAGTTTTTTACCCAACAAAGAGTGAACATCTAGCAACTGAAGTGCACAAAAGCTTCTAACTAGCAAAACCACAAAACATCAGTGTTGTGAAATTTAAATAGAAGCCATTTGAGCTTGTACTATTTCAGAAAGAGAAATTTGAAAAGAACAGTCTTTTCAAAAGAATTTCATTGTATTTAACCTTAACATAGGAAAATTCAGATTTAGGAAGTTAGGACTTGCACTTCATGAATAAGTCAAAAAGTATAATATGTGTAATGTCCTGTAAAATTTATTAGAATCCTACTTGTTTCAGAAGTTCCATATCTGAAAGTAATCAAGCACCCATATGATGATTCTACAGTCACCATTGTGAAGTGAGTTTCTGCTTTTTAGTCAGTGTCAAAATGGTAATTCTCCACAGCATTGATGAAAGTATCTTGACTGGCAGTGACTGACACTCTACTGATTTAGCAACAAAGGCACAGGCAATGGTGATTGAACTAACTAATATTGCACCAAGAAGTGGTCTATCAGGAAAAGAGTCATGGTGCAGTTGCTGAAAGCAACACGCTGTCTGTCTTGTGGATAAATTGGGAAGTTTGGTTACTGGAAATGAAAAAAGAGTGGTCATACAGAAAACTCTGAGATAACGGGTTGCCTAGGAAAGAGAGATATATTGTGGTAAAGGTCTCTTTCTACCAAAGGGGGAAAAAAATTGTATGTGTTCTGAAGCAATCTATAAAATTAGATAATATTTAATTTTTCATAACAATGAATTATATTATTCTGAAATGGTTGAATCAGATCCATATGAACACATATATGGAACCTTCTTGCTTTTCTATTGCTTTTGTTTTTGTGACATAGCTTTCAGAGTTTTAAGGAGATGCTTAGCTTCACACCATTAGTACCCCATTAATGTGTGCTTTCAGATACATCACCAAATGGTAGTCATCAGACTAAATGTGTGTGTATTCCAAACTGGTTATCTAGGCTGGTTTTAATATCAGCAGAGGAAACAGGTACTTCTAGAGCCCAATTAATTCATCATGTAGGTCTTTAATAAGACTGTTTTTTCTCCATGTGATATGAAGGGAACCTAAGATGATTAACTTCATTGCATAGATATTTGAAGTGAGGTGAAACAACTCTCATTCAGACAGCCTAGGAATCATATATATCACCTTTTGAACAATCAAGCCTGTCAAAGTCTAATCTCTGTGTCATTTACAATGATTTTCTGGTCACATTGTTTAACCTTAAACACCTTTATCTCTTGCATGGGAGAATCTCAAATCAGAGCTTTCCCTGGTCCCTGAAAATGTGCTCCAGTTCACACCAAAGTCAAAGGAAGCATTTCCACTGACTTTAATGAAAGGTGACTTAGATTCCCCACGCACTGCAAAAATAAATGTCTGAATTCTAGGTCCAATCTTTTTGGCTTGTTTCTCTATGTCCATTTTGAGGGCTATGGATCACTACATTATCCATTATTAGCTAAGAGAACTCAAATAAATGGAGCACAGGGAATTTCTTGCTTGGAGGTCATAGCTCTTTCGAGGACAAAGAGTTAGGAGAAGAAACTATGCATAGCTAATGCTGATGGAGAGTCTCCTGCAGACAGCATGCTACAGCCATGGATTCTGCCAGAGCTGTTGTGCAATGATGTGTTTGAGACCCATAGGTAGCTGGTGCCAGATCCTGTCAAGAAGATTTGCTATAAGCATTGACTTGTTTCAAATAAGTGACTAGAGAAACTGTCAGTCACATTCTAGTATGCGGAAGCAAGTTTATCTTCCATATCTATCTTACAGCTGTCTACAAAATCATGCCCATTTTCATTTTCTTAGAATCTTTTCAGTCCATAGGAAATGAACTGTAAAGAATGGATGATGCTTCCTTCATCAAGGGATATTTGGTGAAATTCCGGGCACTCCAAAACTCAATCCAGACTGGTTTTTTTGGCTTTAAAGACTAGGTAAAATAGTTACAGCATTCACATACCCTGAGGCATTGCTTCAGCAGCAATTTTCATTTGTGGACTAAGCTGTAGTATCTCATTTTAGATACAAATCTTTGTGGATATTAGACAAAGGGTAGGAGATCTGACAGCCTGCTTACTGTAGTTCAGGATATCACATACTGAAATTTTCCACGGAGGCTGAGGTTCATTGTCAAATAATAGTCAGTGGGTTCAGGTAACTTATCTTTTAGAAACTGGCCTTGCTCCGATGAGTTTTGGAGGAAGGCTGATTTTGCTGGGATCTAACCCAGGCTCTTCACTATCTGCCAGGGAATGGGGAAGGGCAGATCAGCCCTATGAACTTGGCAAAGGGGAATTGCTTCAGAGCATCAAAATCACCCACACAGCAGACACAGGGATTCTGTAACTAAATGGCAAAGCCGTCTCTTTTTTCACTGAGTTGATCAATTCCATTGTACTACAGATTCCCTAGGAAACACCAACATTTCCACAAATTTATTCCAAGCTTCTTATACAGTGAAACACATTGTTTGGCATGTAGATTTAGAAAATAAATAAGAAAAAATATGGAATCACAAATGAAATTAGGTTGATTGAGCAGTGAAAGAGATAAGGGAAGCACATTTATAACAGTTTTTTTTCTGTGAACACTTAGATTTAGAACAGAGGAACCAGCAGCCATTTCTTTAATTTAAAGAAGAAGTGAGATCGTTTGATGAGTATGGCCTAATCCTCAGTGAATGTTCATCAACTTCATAAAATCTAGTTCCAAAGCCTCACGGTCATCCTTCAAGTAGCAATCCTTTCAGTAAGTTTCCACTGAGGATATTACTCTGGTGCGGCAGAGAGTGCCTTAGAGTTTGCAACAAAACTGCAATGCATCAGTGCACACCTTCAAATGAACCCTGAGAGGTAGAAGGGAAAGCTTAAAGTTGGAAGTCATTTTGTTACTTAAGGACAAATTTGGCCTAGATGGCCCCTTGGAAGCCAGTGAGAGACACACACTTTGAAGAACCCAGTTCTCCCTTTTTACCAGGAATGAACAAATCATTTCCAGTAATTAATATGTTTGAGAAAAGTAATTACCTCTTTTCCTGCAGACAAGTAAAAACAAACCCCAAAACCTCTATTACTATTCTGAACTGAAAAAACCTATTTTGCTATTTTGGACATTAAGATGTGTTACATCAGCAAGGTTTTCTTTAAGACAGTGGAGCTATGTTTTGTATCAGCTAAGGGTTTGCCTTCTCAGGGCACAGATCTAATGTATTTCTATAATCAGACTTTCCTGAGATGATTGTCACAATTGGATTTAGCTAGTAAATTCCCATTACATTGCTTTTTATTCCTGGTTGGTTTCGGTTATCAGCATTTCTTGCCTTAAAGTCAGTGAATGTTCAACAGGACGTCAGATTCTTACAGATTATCTCTACATCTGAGGACTAGAAAGGTCACTGGACTAATTTAATGTTTAACCTCTACAGTTTTCCTTCCTATGCAATACTCATCACTATTTGAGTCAAATCACAACTCATACCTCATTATCCTGTGTTCATATATTTTGTGGTTATTAGATACACTTTTAGCATTATTACTATTAGCATCTTATTATCACTATTACTGTAGCATTAAGGGTCTATATATAGGTAATGCACAAAATCCAAAGTTTTCTCTCAGTTATTCATAGCTTTCAAACACGTGACACACAGAAAAAAATAAATTAAAAACAAAACTGAATCACTACTTATTAAGTGACTCACCCATATTCAAAGGGAATATCCAAGGAGGAGATGGAAGCTTTATCCAGATGAGAAGCTTGTTTCCATTATTTTCTTGAAACACAAAAGCAGAATCAAAGTCCTGACCTTATTAAAGTTACTGGATGCTTAGCCATTGGGTTTAAGTGATTCAAAGCCATCTTTTCCTTCCAGATGTTTTTTTCTTTCTTTTTTTTTTTTTCTTTTCTTCTTTTTTTTTTTTTTTTTTTTTTTTAACATTTTGCAATTGTCCTTTAGTGAATCTATCAGAACAGTTTGGGATAGATTCAGACTCCACACATGATGATCAAAAAGATATCTGTGTGGTATTGTGTAAATCCAATGTGTTCCTTCTGCGAACTAGAAGTCCAGGCTTCTACAACAGTTAACTTTGAAAGGGACAGAAGGTATGTTTTCATAACATAGCTTTCTTCAATTAACACAGCAAAGAGAAACATACTGGGAGGGGGAACTCATCTTTAGCTGCCAGGTTAGAGTCAACTCAAATCCTTCAAACCAGCTGTACTGATACAGCTACAGAGAGAAAGAGAGCTTTCCAGGCTGGAATCTCTCGAGGGACCTGGAGGTGATGCAGTCTTTTTCTTTTCTGTGTGTCTCTGTTTTTTTATTTGCCCTACAGTCTCACAAAGTGGGAACACATGAAGTTAAAAGGAATAAGCTTGTCTAACATCTAATAAGAGAAGAATCTGTCATTGCCAGTGATGTGAATGGGAATACAAAAGCTGTAGGCATGTATATTCCTTCGGCAGCAAAAGCACAACGAGGCAAAAGGTTAGCCTAAGATCTGCTCTCAGTTGCTTTGGAAGCTCTGTTTAATTGTTAGTCACGATGCACTGTGGGCAGAACAATTAGTTGTATCTATATTAGATCTAAGCTGTAATTATTTGTTACATTAATCATGACTAGAGTAAGAATTTAATTAGTCATGAACATTACGGGGTTTTTTTTCTCCTTTCTTTTTTTTTTTTTTTTTTTTTTGGAAAAGGGGGGAAATGTCCAGTTGTCTTATTAAATACATCTTATTAAAGTGAGTCCAGGCTATCTGTGAGCCGGAATCATGCTCAGGGTCTTTC
>NW_009270001.1:5930537-5957298 GCF_000687185.1 Egretta garzetta | reverse complement strand
CTGAACATGCAGGATTTTTTTCCCAACAGCACAGCCTAGCACTGACTAGCATTTACAAAGACATGTATCACAGCCATGGCTGAATCTGGACACTGTGGGTCTGAGATATGGAGGAATGAATTGCAGGGTAGTTGTAAGAGCATCCCATTACTCAGAGACCATTGAAGTACATTAAGGGGGGTGAGGTGCCTCTCTCAACTGTGCTTGCTCCACTCCAGGTAAATTGGTTCCAAAACAGAACGATTCATGTCTCTCTTTGCATCCAGTGTAGGACAGGCAGATGGTATTTTGTTCCCATTTCCCTGCACTAACAACATTTATCACAGGGCACTACTGCTGCGAGACCTTCCCCAGTGCTAGGGCTCCCCTGTTGCCGTGCATGGCAGTATTTTGGCTCCTTCACTCCTCTGAGCAGCTGCCAGTTCAGGGGGAAGCAACGAATGCTGGGGTGCAGCTGGGGCTGCTGCCTCGCTCGCTGGAGTGCAGGGGCAGTCAGGACTGAATGGTGGTTTCTTGAGCCACTCTTCAATCCCTGCTATTGCTGTCACTGTTACCATAGTACCCCGATTTCTAATAGCTCACCAGCCCTCTGCAGTGTGAGCTGCTGTTTGAACACAGAGGCAAACTGCCATCGCCTCTGTCCCAAAGAGCTAAGGAGAACACAGATGATGGCCCCTGGATCCCTGGATCCAGGCAGGGAGGAGGGAGTGTGAGAAAAGAGGATGTTACCATCTACAAATCCATGACAATATACATGTCCCTGCCTCATGAACATTACTGGGTGCTTTGCAGGATTAGCAACAGAGGGGATGACTGGTGAAGCTTTGGGAAAGGGAAAGCAAGCTGTATTTTCAAGCATTTGGGGGGAGTTTTTTCTCTAGTGCAAGGGACAGAGTAGGCAAAAGTGTGAGGGATTTATTTTGAAAAGGTAATGGGAGAGGGGAAAACAAGGTTGGGAAAATGTACTGGTTGAAGGAGGAGTCACTTTGACAGAAAAAGGGAGATAACAGACAGGTTTCCGTTCCTAGGACAGTGTGTGTGACTTGTCCTGTGGTTCGCTTACCTCCATGAGTGTATCCACATCTGTGCTGTGTGTGCGCATCCCTGCACCAATGTCAATAGGGCTTTGAGCTACTGTCTGAGTCAGATTCCTCTTCGCAGCAATGGGACCTGTGCTACAAAACCCATTGATTCTGATCCACAGAAACAGTCCCACCACAGGGGTTGAGACTATTTGTGTGAGTAAGTGCTCTCTCTGACATGACAGAGTTTGCCTGGAGCTCCAGGATAATTTTCAGACATCTGCTCCTTGCAGAAGGAGCTTCTTCTCCCACAGACAACATTTCAGCATTTGGGAGTTCCTTCACCGTGCTTTCCAAGGTGAGTTCATGCATTATAGTCCAGGCAGCAATTTGCCAAACAGATTTTAGTGTCTGATGGCAATCCAGAAAATTAATAATGTTCATATAATACCTGATTCCTTTTTATGTGCCTAAGGTTTTGTTCTTTCTTTCTGTTGCTAATTAGGAGTACAAATAAAAGCTGGGGCAATTCTACATGTAAAGTTTTAGGCATTAAACCATGTCTTGTTACTGAGCTGCTTCCATGATCTATCAGCACTCTGTGTAACACTGACCAAATCTGTCAACTTTTGGAATTTATCTCTTTGTGAGTTGTTTTGTTTGCTGGTTTTGGTTTCGTGGGGTTTTAGGGGTTTGCTGCTGTTGTTGTTTTCCCCCAGCCTGTACTGTAAGAAAAATATGTTAGACTAGTTTGGTTACTTTGTTATTATTCTTATTTGTGCGTGGATGGCTGGAATACTGCTGAAGGAAAGGTAAATTGTCAGGGCAAGACTTACTCCTCAATGTATCTCTCAAAGTGTTACAAGAAAAGTAATGTCTTTGTCATTTTATCAGCTCCTCCCCCCACATCAAAAATACTATGAGAGATGTTGTTTTGAAAATCTAGCCCATAATATGTCTATGTAGAACATCTTTTGGGAATAAGAGTTGCTTCTAACAGCCATTGTGAAGTCATCTAGGCATTGCTGCATGCACGTGAGAAACACAAATTTATGGGAAAAGTACCTTTTTTTTCTCCCAATGCTATTTGAGGACAGAGTAACCCATTGTGTCCCCACAAAATGACATTTGCCATGTCAGGGGCAGGCATATCTGTTTCCAATTACAATAGTGTCTTGATGCACTGACAGATGGTTGACTATTTCTTTTTCTATTTCTTTCTTTAATCACAGATTCACTCTAATGGAAAATAAAATTAAAAAATACAGATGAAAAGTCATGAGTTCTTTTCTACATTTCAATCATATCTAAAAGAATTCCAGGAATTCAAACAAAGCTATTAGTTCACAAATTTCCTATCTAGACATTTAAATCAAAAAGGTTGTAAGTGCCTTATTAACATACCCTTTCTGTGCATTATTAAACCATTTAGCAATGTTTACAAACAGTAATGAACAAAGGTTTAGCCATTGAGAGATGACATACTAGCTCCAAGTCTAAAATAATGGACAAGTCTCAAGAGAACTGCCACCCAAGTTGAACAGAACCATCCCTTGACACTTCCAATCTTTTGTTGGTTTTTTGTTTGTTTGTTGTTTGTTTGGTTCTTTTCTCTTAGACCTTCATTTGCTTTATCTCGCAGGTGTGAGACACATTGCTCCCTTTTGCTGAGAGGTCAGTGTTCAAATGATACTTCTGCTCAAGATGAAGGAAGTAGATATTAGTCTACAGAGTAGCCCCATACCATGAATCAAACGCATGACCTTTTAGTCTGAAAGTTCAAACCTTGAGAATCTTTGCTAAGGGTGTAGATGCTTTAGCAATTGGTGACCTTACCAGCAGAGGGAGATATGGCTTCCTGGCAATGCATGTCTCTAATACATAATTTGTCTATTAGAAAACCTAGTTCTGAGCATCCTGTACTATGTAGAGGTTAGGCTTACACAAACATAGTATATACCTGGGTCTGTTCCTGAGGAGGTATGTAGACACTTTAGTACAGGGAATGGTGTTTGAAATAACACCCAGCTCAATTACAAGTAGAAATGTATTAATGCAACATAAACAATGGAGTGGATTAAGTAATTAGGTATTATTAAATACACATGAATCTAGGTACTTGAGATCAGTAAACCCTTCCAGGGCTATCACAACAGCTAAAGAGACTTCCCATTGCAGCAAGTAAATATGAGATTCTTAAAATCTCTGTACCCCAGTAGCCCCAGGTTCACATTGTCTGTTTGCCTTCACAGCACTCATATGTCTGTGGATGGGTATGCCTTGCCTTTATGCATAACCAGTGTTAAGGCTTATAACCTCTTGTTCCCACCTCCCATTGCACCTGTTCAAAACATGACGTGTTCCCCTTCCAGGCTTCAGGGAGCTCTGCCCTAACCTAATTCAATTTCCCTAAAATTCTGTAGTTGTGGTTCTGTGAGTGAAGCGGGGGAGTCATTTTCTTTGGTCTTCCTGGTATTATAATGTACATTTATTGCATCATTGCCCTTTAGATTGTCAAGTTTATATTATATCTCCTTATTTATAGCAGATTATCAGCATATGTCACTGAATGCAATTTTATTTGGTTGCATTTAGGATGTTTCTGAAAGATGTCTTATATTAGGGATAACATTATTGCTGTGTCCTCGTTTCATCTATAATAGAGTTAATTTTCTTTCTAGAAGCTGATATACTGCTGTGTTCTGGATTTAGGATGAGAATAATATTGATAACTCTCTGATGTTTTAGTTATTGCTGAGCAGTGCTTACACAGATTCAAGGCTTTTTCCTGCCTCTCACACCACACCACCAGCAAGCAGGCTGGGGTTGCACAAGAATATGGGAGGAAATATGGCTGGGACAGCTGACCCCAAATGACCAAAGGGACATTCCATACCATATGACATTACAGTCAGTATATAAATTGGAGGGAAAGCTGGCTGGGGGTCTGCTGCTCAGGAACTCGCCCGGCACCTGTCAATGGGTGGTGAGCAATTGCACTATGCATCACTTGTTTTGTTTATTCTTTTATTATTATTATTATTATTATTTTTGCTTCCTTTTCTGTCCTATTAAATTGTCTTTATCTCAACTCAGGAGTTTTACCTTTTTTTTTTTCCCCACCCCACTGCAGGGGAGTGAAGGAATGGCTGTGTGGTGTTTAGCTGCCTGCCAGGTTAAACCACAACATGCTGTTTTAGACACTATGAGGAAATCATCAGACAAATGCTCAGTAAGCAACCTCTTAACAAGAACAACAACAAAAAAATATAAAATTTCACTCTTTTAAGCTAGTTTTCCGAGAACAGTCTTCATGAAAATGACTCCTAATTTAAAGGAAACCAAGGTATTGTTCACCCCACCAACAGGGCAAATGGGGTTTTTTTTTGCCAAATTGTAGAAATGAGCTTCCTTAAGTACATTGCACCTTAAAGCTGACATTATTGAAGAAAAGCATATACAGCACCTTGTCAGCATGGAATAACTGGGCTCGGCCAAGTTGTCATTTCTGACAGACTGATGTAATGAGCAAGAGAGAGCTGAGATGGTCAAAAAGTTTTTTTACTTGTTATTGATGTGGGGTTTTTTTTACCCGAATCAGCAGGGTAGACCTGTTTGGGGTGATAACACCATATATATGTGTCTTATTATGATCTCTACATTATCAAGTTGTTGTCACCCATGCTATTGCACTTAGCCACATTTATGTTTGGGATTCATTTTGTGCAATTTCTTTACATTACTAACCTGGTAACAGCAGAAAATCTGATTCTCTGGAGCATCAGACATTAGTTAGCAGGACTGTCCATGCATGTTAAACTTACATGCACTTGCAAAACCACTAATAATGAGAAGCACTAATTGGATCAGAATTTTTGGTTTATATTTATACTTTCTCAAAAGTTCTTAAAACATATATTTATATTGAAATGTGTGGAAAAGAGGAAAAAGAGGGCAAAAAAAGATGTTGGAACCACTAAATGAGAAAAAGAAAGGAAGACTTTTATTACCATGATATTTTTGTTCAAGTCCTGTAAGGAAAGCAATACAGCAGCCTGGGTAAGGAAGATTCTTGGGAAAAGCTGGGATTTATTTCAACACTGGTTTGCCTGGGTTATTTTTGCATATGACCCTTAACTTCTCTATGCCTTAGTTCCCCAGTATGTCAAGAAAGAATAGTGTTTCCAATCTCCTTTGTAAAAGTGTTTTAAGATATAAAGATGAGAAACACTTCTTAAGACCTGGGGATTAGTAAAAGCATAACAATAAAAAAGATGAAAAGGTTCAGAGGTTAGAATTTAAAACACTAATAATAAACATACCGGCACAGAATTAAGAATATCAAAAATAAATCCTTTTGAGATGTAGCTTGAATATCCAGGGATGGGGAAGGGACAAGAAGAACAGAGAAATAAAACCTCTTAGTCAGATGTCAATATCAACAGTACAAAAACACACATAAATAGTTTGTGATGCCATTTGAATTATGTAAGAAAATTTGAAATAGGGCAGGAAATAGAAGCTATTCATGTGCAGAGAAAGATCAGATAAGTAAATTAAACTATATGTTGAATTCTGCTGTAAGCAGATATCCCTTAAGGCTACAAAAATAATGATTTGATTATCAAAGCTGTAGAATGTGTGGCTCATCTCCCTTTGTATTACAAGAAGCCTTTCCATTAAATTTGTTGTTAAGCAAAATGTCTACGGGAGACTCATTTTGGATACTGATTATGCACCTCTTAGGAAAGGAACTCATTGCGTTCTGTCTGCATGCTGGAGTTACATTCCAGCAAGGAGCTGCAAGGTCAAGCCATCAACCCCATGTCTCCGATATACCTGGAATGAGTATATTCTGCCAGCATATTCAATAAAATGATTACAGCAGCATTAATGCAAATGACCAATGCATCAGTCACAGTGTAGGGGTAGAAGATGAAAGCATTTTAGCATATTCTGCCCCAAATTTTAGAAGCTGCTTTATTTCACATGACTCCATATGAATGCAGGTCAACCAAATAGGCAACCCATTCCAGAGGTCTGTATGAGTGGCATGAAGGGAAGAGGTAGCTAGTCGAGGTTATCATGATTGCTTTGGCTCAGGGCTTGAAGTCAATCTCATTCATTTTCAAGGGCACTAGATCACCAGCGGTAACATGCTTAACACCTCTGTTGTGGAGTGTAGTGGTTAAATGGAGACAAGGAGTTGTTTTCCTCTTCTGAAGAGGCCACCCCCTGATGCAAAAAACAATAATCCCTATTCATATCTGGATGTTATAGAAAGGATGGAGAATGCATGGCAAGGCCGTAGCATCTGTTCAATGGATATATTGTAAGGAATACAACAGGTCTTCCTAAGAATGCTGTTCTTTAGAAACATTTGGCAGCTGCTGTGCATCCGAAAACCTCTTTGAAGGTAAAATGAAGTCTGCTGGATGTGAAAAGCAGCTGCCATGTAGAGAGGAAAAAAGTTTGAAGGATATGCTTATGACCAGTCAGGTGCCTCCTGCCACAGCACATCATATGTTGTGTGAGATCTGGGGATGTGTTACCATTGCTTCAGTAATGTGGGTGGGCTTGGGACAGTTTCTGCTAAAGAAAGCAGGATGGGAACTGTGCAGGTGCGCTGCTAAGATGGAAAATGAAAGCCCAGGAGCTCTCAGCCTGAGCCATTTTGCCTTTTGTGTTCCATGGCTTTGTTTCCTTTCTTCATCCTAGTCTCTTCCCCACCTATTCCCATTAGGGGTGGTGAGGTAAAACCAGATCTCCACAATTTCCTTCTTTGGAACTCACATTATGTGTTTTATTAGGTGCCCACATCAACATTTTACATTGAAATCCTACGTATTACATACTACAGCTCTGATACTTCTTCTATTTTTTTCAAGCAAAGAACATACTTGAAGCAGGAAAACCTTGTTCATTCAGCACCAGCCAAAAAAGAAGCAACTGTTTAAAATTACTAAACATGTCTTCTCAAGTGTGTTAGACTGGAGGAAGCATTTGGTGATGGGTTTGCGGTGACTTGGCAGGAACTACAGAGACTGAAGAGCATCCCGCAGCTGTACTAGCAAAACTTAAAAATTACAAAATACATGATAAACTAAATTTCAAAAGTAGCTTAGCTTGATGACTGATTAATTTCTGGAAGGAATAAATTCCAAAGGCAATTCTAACTTGGGTGTCCAATATATCTTTGTTTGCAAGGTTCTGGAGAAGAGAGGAAGTTGGCAGCATAGGCCATGTGGTCAGACTTCCACTGATGTTGCTGGATACATCTGATCATAAATCTGGCAAGTTTTCAGTCCCATGCTGGCTGAAATACTGTTGCCAGTCCCATCTACCAGCTTCATGGTTTCCATGGACGTCTGTGGGATTTAAGGGACAGAAAGGAAATAAAGACTGTCCTAGGTTTCATAGCCTGTATATTTTTCCTTTCTCTTCCTCTTCCTCTCTTTTCTTCCTTCCATTCTTTATTGACTCCATGTCAGCTGATTCCATTTTAAAAATCACATTAATTTTTGATCATTAAAGCCACACAAATAATATTGCAAGAACTGCACAGAAATAGAATTTGATCTTGTATAGATTTGAGTAGGGAAAAGATCACACCATAAATAAGAATTTACATCAGTAGGATGCTCTGCAACTTATTAAGGGTCCTGACTGCCTTTTCTCCACAGCTGCATTGTGATTACCTCAGGACAAGCAACCTTGGGCAGCAGTTTGCTTCTTACAGCCTGTTCCCCACTGTGGGATCATTTGGCTAAGTGGCTGCCACTATGTCCCTCTGACTGCCAGCTCTGTCCCATCTCCTGCTTGCAAGACAACATGTCTAACAAGTGACAATGTGAGATGAAGCAGTAGCAAAGAGCTGCTTCTTCTGACTCTCACTTCTGCAGAGAGCTGAGTTCACAACTTACCCCAAAGTGATTAGAGACATAAAAATCCCCCCCCCTCCCTCTCTAGACTCAGTGTATTATTGCAATTGCTAATTTAAGCAGACATGAGGTGAGTTCTTTCAAAGAGTGAACCTGACCCTTCACCTCTCCAGCACTACCCGTGGCTGTTGCAAAGCAATTGTGCCCGTCAATGGAGAACAGAAAGCAGTAAAAGTAATGAGAAAGGTAATAAGAGTTAAAACAAAGGTAGATGGACCTCAAACGAAAACAGGAAGATTTAGGATACCTGGAGAAAGACAAGTCAGCATTATATAGAGACGAATTAATACTTTGGGATTAAACTGTGTGTGAAGGGTAGGGGCATAGTGCACTAAAAATAGGAACAGGGTAATTTAGAAGCTAATCAAGCTCTGTCACAGACAAAATTAATAAGTAAAAAAAAGTTTCAACAAGACATTAGCCATCCAAAGAACACAGAAGGCCTGTGGAGGAGGATATTGTATCTGAAGGTGTTATTAACACTGCTATTATTAGATTGGGTATGATTAACAGGACTTGGTCAGAAAGAAGCAAGGTGAGGTTTAGAAGTGCAGTGGTGGATCACCTAGAATGTCATTACAGAGGTGAAAATTGTAAAAAGGAGCAGGAAATAGAGGAAATAGTTTTGGAAAATGATAGATGCAAAGACAGCGTAGTGTTCTGAACTCTTCTATACCACATAAAGATAGGCTGAGTGAGAGCAGGAGGGTAAGGTGGTTGTTTTCTTTTCTGTCCATGTTTTAATTGCCATAACACAATGGTTAACATTTGCAAAAATGAGACTTCACAGACAGAGGACCTTTACAGGCTCATTATAGGTTTCCATGATTGTGTATGGGTTTTTTTGCTGCGATGATTTGCAACCAGGATTTCGTAACTGAGAGTCAGATATTCAGCTGGTGTAAACTACTAATACTCCACTGAAATCAGTGGAAATGAACTGATTTTCACCATTCTTGTAATTCAACATTCATTTTGAAAGTAAGATGAAAAAATATGAAAGACTTTCATAAAGATGAATTTTTGAAGGACAGGTCTGGTTGTAATCACCAGGTGAAGAAGCAATTTGCTGAGTGTCAAAAGAGATATGGGCACAATAAGAAAAATATCACTGGCTCCAGGCATTGATTTCAAAGCATCTATTACCAAACATCCCCAGAGGCAAGGTCCTGGTCTTGATGGACACCTCTTATTTTCTTTTGTTTTAATTAAAACTAAAGAGATATTAGCACAGAAATTCACCCATTTCTTGGAGTTTTTATTGTAGGATTTGATGGTTTTGCTTATATTTTGGCCTACGAGTATTTTGGATTAGAGGATACCTTTTTCTGAGGCTTCCTTTGCTTCTCAGCAGCACATATGCACGTAATCAGCTATTCCAAATGACCCCTTCTCCTCGCTCGATCCCTCTCAGTCTGTTACCAATGCTGCTTGCCATTAGTCTGACCCTTAAAAAACACAATGTTACTAAGTCAGTAGGTACTTTTTTGTGTGTTTTGGTTAAGCATAATAGAGCCTCAATTAATCAGGAGCATCTAGTATCTACTCAATGCAGGTTGCTATTATTCACAAAGAACTGCATTTCACCTGGAAAAAAAGGTGATATTTCAGCACTCTGGCGCTGACGCATTTCATTTCCACCCTTTCAGACAGATCCTTTAGTCTGTGGGGCCAAACAGGAGTGACTTCCCTGAACTAAATGCCGTTACATAGGGGGTAAACCCGTCTGCGAGCTCAGGCTCTGTTTGCCTGCATCTGCTAGGTTTTAACCATGCACTAATCACCAGGGCATCCAGTCACCATTATTCCTGCAGAGACAATTTGACAGGTGACACTGTGACAGTAATGTCGCTGCTGACCGCCAGCTAAGTTCCTGGCTCTGGAGCGGCACAACTACTGGAAAATTCAGCATATCACCTCTTCCCCACCTGCGTGCACTCACCACATTTCAGCTGAGCAAAGGCGCCTTCCTCTCCCCACAAATCGCATTATGCTTTCTGTTTTCTGATGGAAAGTGGTAGTGAACCTGTAGAGCCCTGAAACACATAATATGCATGGCTGCTGTTTTACACTTGTAACATCTTGTATGCTCTGAAATGTACAGCTGTTTACACTTGTAGCTCTGTCAAGTAAGCAAGTGGTGATTCCTTATGACAGAGGGGAAATTGGCACAGGGCTGCTATTCATTCACCTACAGTCTGGCAACTCCTGGTGGTGGAAATCATTCTTTAGGCACCAAATTGGCTTCAAGCATACTGTAAAACTGGCTTCTCTGAGGTGGAAGGGAGACAAGAGGAAATAAGTTGGCTGTGTCTGTACCTCTAGAAAAGGCAGCCACTAAGTGTCTGATGGGCTTTGCTTCCTGCTGCAGCCACCCACGTAAGTGCCTTGCAAACATCCTGTGCAGTGGCTGTGCCAGGGCATGCTAGCATGCAAATCTGTACCAGGTATTTTCAGGTAGCTCTTCTATGCAAGCTGTAGAGCTTGTTATCTTAACTGCTTGTGTTGTCTGCACTGCAGAGGGGCTTGGAGATATCTTTGTCCCCTAAAGAACTCTCCACTGTAACTTTTAGGATTAGTGAAGATGATTAGAAATCCTAAAATAGCTGACTCTGGATGATCTTTTCAGGGATTAACTGGACAGACCATCCAATGAAGAATGAGTTGCAACTTCAGAGCAAACAAAAAGAATCTGTTATTTTACATGGTGTAGAGATGACTTTGGTATTGCTTTTACAAAAAAAAGCTAGTGTGTACTAAAAGCTGACATGAGTTCTTAGAGAAGCTAGATATATTTGTGGAGATTAAATCCTTAAACATATTGGGAAAAAAAAAAAAGGAATGGAATGGAATAGGATAGGGTAAGATAGGATAGGATAGGATAGGATAGGATAGAATAGAATAGAATAGAATAGAATAAGTTATGTTACAAAAGACCTTTAAGATTATAAAGTCCAACTGTAAACATAACACTACCAAGTCCATCACTAAATGATGTCCCTAAGCAATATGTTTACATGTCCTTCAAAAATGTCCAGCGATGGTGACTCAACCTCTCCCCTGGGCAGCCTGTTCCAATGCTTGACAACCCTTTTGGTGACCACACTTTTCCTAATATCCAGTCTAAACTTCCCCTGGTGCACTTGAGGCCACTCCCCCTTGTCCTATTGCTTGTTACTTGGGAGAAGAGACCAACAGCCACCTCACTACAACTTCCTTTCAGGCAGTTGTAGAGGGTGATAAGGTCTCCCCTCATGAGAGAGGTCTCCCCTCCTCCTCTTCTCCAGGCTAAACAACCCCAGTTCCATCAGCCGCTCCTCATAAGACTTGTGTTCCAAACCTCTAACCAGCTTCATTGGCCTTCTATTGACATGTTCCAGTACTTCAATGTCCTTCTTGTCACAAGGGGCCCAAAACTGAATGTGGTATTTGGGTGAGGCCTCACCAATACTGAGTACAGGGGGACGATCACTTCCCTACTCCTGCTGGCCACACTATTCCTGATACGAATCATTTTGACCATTTGGGCACACTGCTGGCTCATATTCAGCCATCTGTTGACCAGCACCCCCAGGTCCTTTTCCTCTGGGCAGCTTTCCAGCCACTCTTCCCCAAGCCTGTAGCGTTGCATGGGGTTGTTGTGACCCAAGTGCAGGATCTGGAATTTAGCCTTGCTGAACCTGATATTTCTGAGAGATATTTCTGTCTCAGCAGAGTCGATCAGCAAACTGTTTGAATTTGGGAGAGTCTCCAAGGACATGTGTGGTCCCCCTGCTCTTGTATGCTTGCCCATTCTATATGTCTTTATATGCTTGTCTTATTCCTATACATGGACATCTGCTTCTCACCATAACTGCAGACAGGACATGGGACTAAATGGTCTTTTTCTTGACAGCGTTTAAATTCCTTTCAGGTCTTCACAGTACTAAAAATCATATTTATCTGTATAACATAGTCTCTGCCCAAGAGAAATTGTAGTCTGGCTTAAGAAACAGTAAATTAACTTTTTTCCGTCTTTTTCTAGCCCACAATTTTACTAGCTGACCAAGCAAGCAGGATCATATTTGTTCTTCATGGCAACATTTGTTGTAGCTAAAAATAAATAAAAATTTTTTAAAAAGAAACCTGAAAACATACTCCATGCTTAATTACCCAGTTCTACCATCACGAAGAAGGGACCAGCAGCACAGCATGTCACAGCTGATAATTAAAGATATAAAATAAAAGAGAATGGGAAAGATGATCACTGGAAAAGCTGTAAGAGTAAAGGAAAGGAAATCTACAAGCTCATCCTACTCATCTGAAATCTAGGTGGGGGAAAGGAAGACATTTCCAGAAGTGCTGGGGAGAGATGAGGTGCTCCATCCCTTGAGACAGGGCTTTCAGGTTTACTTGTGAGGAGTGACATGGTGTGTAAAGTCACACCAGCTGGTGCTCATGATGGGAGGTCTCACATTGTATCCAACACAAGAGCAATAGCTGGGGAGCACCCAGTACAGGGGGTTTAGAGGAAGGTACAGAAGGCCTTACGCTGGACAGCTACAGAGTGGAGAATGCAGTTATGTTCCCTTCTGGGCACATGGGTCTGGTAATGATTGAAGATGTTTTGTCTGAAACTTACTGCAAAGATTCACTGGAAATTTTTTAATAAAAAAATTTTGTTGTTGTTTATACTTGTTTATAAGTATGTTTATAAAAAGAAACAGAACAAAACAAAAAAAAAAGAAGCAATCAGAAATCTCTGAACTGTTGATAGATAAAGGTTTTGGTTTACTTTTTTGGGATACTTTTTTTTAGGGGGGAGGGGGGCAGGAGAGGAAAGAAGGTTGAATTTAACTCCCTTTGCACTGCAAGGAAAACTCAACCATGCTCACCACCTTTTTTTGCAGCTCTAGCATGGAGTATTATAGAGCACCTGAGCCCTGGCAGGGTGCAATGATCCTCCCCTGATAGCAGAGGAATACACACTCAATATCCCATTCATAACCTACACACATATATACATACCAATATAAGGCTAAATGTTTCTTTCACTTCTTGTGGTTCAGAAGAAAGCACTTGAGATTTCCATTTGTGTTACTCAAGTAGAATGGAGAAAATTGGTTTTAAATAAAACCTATTGAGAAAAAAAAATAAAATCACCATTTACATTTCACCCAATATGCATGTTTCTAAAAGTCCTGAAGTATTGATCACTGTAGTTAGGCATAATCAAAAAACCTCCAACAGGGTCATAAGCACAGCTCTGCCTGTATGGTTTTTTGTTCTCAGCATTAGGTACATCTCCCTTGAGTTTTTCTGGAGCTATATTAATTGGATGATTAAAGCAAAAGCCAGATCAATCGGAATTTGAAGAGGTGGTGAGTGTTATAATAAAACAAAAAAACTCCCGTTGTATCTACATGGTTAAAAAAATCAATAAAGTTTAGAGGAATAATACAAAGACAGAAAATAAGGAAAGGCTAATTGGTCCATCTTTTTGCAGAGTTATTTCCTGAGTCACTTTCCAATCTTTATTCTTTTCTTTTTATGTCTCTGCAGAATGACCCTTGCTCTCCTTTTTCACACATATGCAAAACCACAGCTACATTAACAACTCTGCTGCTTGCTCCCTTGATTCCTTTTCTTTGCTGCTTAAAATTACCCTTTCTGGCCTTATTACACACAGTGGCTAATGCACTCGGCTGGGATAGAGGAGATCTGGGTTCAACCTATAGTTCTACCCCTAAATAAGTGTATAATCTAGGGCACAACGTTTAATGAGTTCCCCACTTGTGTAATAGGACTCACAGTATTCACTTGTCTATTCTGGCTATTTAATTTTTCAGCCCATCTGGTAGGATCATTTCCTTTTCAGAGTCAGAGTTCAGATCCTATTCTTAGTTTGGGTCTATTGGCTTTACAGCAGTTGGGGAAAAAGGTAATAATACTAGTAAATTCAGTTCTACAGGGGGAAGTGGCAACATTTGCAGTTATTTTAAGGATCTGTTTAAGCACTCACTTGTCTCAGCAGTGTCCAACTCTGAGAAAAAACAGGGAGCAGCACAGTGATACTTCTGCTGCTAAAAGTGCACCTCCATTAATTGGCAGGATGAAGGACAGGCTGTTAACTTTCCTGCTGGTGCCCTGTGTACTGAAAAGATGAATCTTCTAAATAAGACATTGTATCCTGTGGTTCAGTATCATTTACAGACACCAACCTGGCCTCTCTTTCTTTTTGAAACTTGGGCAATGACTTGTTCCGCTCTGATGGCCTGAAGGTAATCTTTTCAACTGAGATTTGAATATTTAAATTAATACATTGCCTTGAAAAGATCCTGCCTACCCAGCATATCATTGCTGGAGATTAGGCTGCTTATTTACCTGCTTAAACATGGACTTGAGCCTCAAACATTTAAACACCTGACTTGTAAGATCTTGGCACACACTTCTGCTGTCTCCAGCTATAGCATTGGATGTGCTCCCAGAAGTCCAAGGCTATCATAAGGTAAACATTGTTCCCCCTACTGAGAATAATAATTTTCATCATTCCCAACCAGGGACTTCTCTATATTAGTTAAAGGCTTTCCAAATATCTTGTAAGGAAGGCAGTTGGTGTCAAAATAACATAAAACAGCTTAGCTGACCCTGTCACTGCTGAGAAGTCAACTAAAGGATGTACAGATCACTTCTAAACCTGGGAGGTATCTGATGCGTTGGACACAAAACAAATCATAGACTAAAATAAGCCATCTCCTGTGCTAAGAAAATGTCTGCGTGCCCTCGACCTCTCCTGCACAACATGAAGAAAGGTATTCTCAGCAATCTCCTGGTGGTTTTGCCTCTTCTGGTGTCTCTAAGGCACTTTGCTGTTGAATGCTGTCAGTGTATGCTTTCAGATATCTTGCAGTTTAGCTCCTGAAGAACTAATTCATCCTGGTGCTCTACCTCCTCTACCTTCTCTCCCAACCCTGATTCCCTCCTCTTTCCCAGCAACACCCTTCCCTCCAGCAAACTTGAAAGACCAAGGGTCAGGCCTCTCCAGCTGGAAAATGCTATATTGGTCTCTCCATAGGACCAATGTTTGAGCGAGGAATGAGCTAGTTGGTTGTGAAGCACTTCCTCATCATCCAGAGTGCTCCTACTCAGAAGGGATTAATTGCCCCAGCAAAAAGTTTCAGGACAGTGTCCTGATTCATATAAGAGGCAGTGTGAATATAGAGGCATATGGAGTCAGTGTGAATCAGAAGAGCGCTATTGATTTCAAGTCAGGGGAGTGACACTGATTTACAGTAGCAGAGGAGCTTACATTTTAAGACAAGAGGTGAAAGCTTGATTCCTTTAAAGCCAATGGCAACTTTGCCATTGACTTCACCAAGGCAGTATTTTATTTTAGGAGGACAGACCTGGTATTTTTTAAGGTAAATATTAAGCAGTCTTGGGGACAATTTTTAAGAAATTCTTTCCCCCTTGTTCCTCCTCTTGGTGAGTGTTGTATTTCAAGGCTTATATTAAAAAAAAAAAAAAAAAATCCCTATTTTTGTTATATTTAGTGTGTTAAATTTACTAGGTATATTCCAGGCAAACAAGCAAATTCCATTCACCTTGTCCTGAAGAATGAAAGCTCCAAGGACAAGCCTATAGATAGAGACTAGAAGGAAAGAAAAAAAGGAAGATATATTGCTATTAATTAAAGTACATATCCACTAGGCAAGAGTGGGCCTTTAGAAAAGAGATTTCAACCTAGAAAAAGTGAGAGATCTGTGAATTGTCCCAATAACCTTATTGGGAGCAGGGGGAGAAGGAGGAGGGGAAGGCGGCAGGAATTTCTGGATGTGGAAATGAACATTAATAAGGGATAAGAATGAGACACATAAAGCATTAAGCAAATTTCAGACTGCTGCTGAACTGAGCTATGTTTTAAATCAAACCATGACTGAAGCTTTGCCTTTCCATACAGCCCCTTTGGTTTATATGTCAGGGTTTACATGTCAGTTTTTAAGTGCTGGAGAGTCTCTGGGACACTTTTCATATATCCTTCCACAGAATTGTATTTTTCCTCCCCAAAGAGATAAAATTAATTGTGTCTTATGGTTGGGTCTTGGGTTTGGATTTTGGTTTGGGTTTTTTTCTCACTAGTTTCCCAACACATTAAGGCACCATTCTGGTTTGTATGTGTTTTGAAAACAAAAATACTAGAGAAGGCAGCATTTATTCGTTAGAAGCCTCTTCTACCTCTGAGTCTTAAAGGCTACTTTTCCACCAGCTTTTAATATCCCCCACCCTTCCAACTGACTTATGGTATGCTGTTATTTTGAACTTTGCAGTTCCTCGGCTGGTATTTAAGTCTATGACCTTAATTATATCTAGGTAGCCATTCTGTTGTTGTAGAAATAGCAATGGGAGAAATATATCTGTGTGTATGTATATGTATATCTATCTATATATAGATATGGAGAGAGAGATATACACATTCCTGGAGTGTGTGGAAGACAAATTCCTGACACAACTGTTGAATGAATCAACTAGACAAAGCGCTTTGTTGGATCTGTTGTTTGCAAACAGAGAAGGCGTTGCGGGTGATGTGATGGCTGGAGGATGCCTGGGGCACAACAATCATGAAATTATAGAATTCCCAATTTTTGGAGAAGTAAGGAGAGGAATCAGGAGACCTGCCATCTTGGATTTTCAGACATTGTACTGTTTAGAAGGCTGATTGACAAAGCCCATTGGTAGGCAGTTTTCACGGGCAAAGAAGCCCAAGAAGGCGGGTCACTCTTCAAGAAGGAAATCCTGGAGGTGCAAGACCAGACCATCCCCATGTGCTAGAAGATGAACTGTCAGGGAAGAAAACCAGCCTGGCCAAACAGAGAACTTTGGCTGGATCTCAGAAAAAAGAGGAAAGTTTATGAGCTTTCGAAAAAGGGGCAAGCATCTCAGGAGGATTACAAAGATGTTGCCAGTCACACAGAGAGAAAATCAGAAAGGCTGAAGCCCAAGTAGAACTTCAGTTGGCCAATTCTGTGAAAGATACTAAAATATGTTTCTAAAAATGTATTAACAGGAAAAGGAGAGACAAAGAGAATCTCCATCATTTACTGGATGCAGGGGGAACCATAGTGACGAAGGATGAGGATAAGGCTGAGCTCCTTAATGCCTTCTTTGCCTCAGTCTTTAATAAAGGTCAGCCATTCTCTGGGTACCCAGCCCCTTGAGCCAGAAGTCTGGGATGGGGAGCAGCACAAAGCTCCCACGATCCAAGAGGAAATGGTTAGTGACCTGCTTGGACAATTTGATATACACAAGTCCATGGGGGTGGACGGGGTCTGCCCGATTGTACTGAGGGAGCTGGCAGAGGTGCTCACCAAGCCCCTTTCCATCATCTATCAGCAGTCCTGCATGACTGGGGAAGTTCTAATTGACTGGAGGTTGGCAAATATTCACCCATTTACAAGAAGGGCCAGAAGGAGGATCCAGGGAATCACAGGCCTATCGGTCTGACCTCTGTGCCAGGGAAGGTCATGGAGCAGATCATCTTGAGTGCCGTTACACATCACGTCCAGGACCACTGGACGATCAGGCCCAATCAACATGGGTTCATGAAAGGCAGATCCTGCTTGACTAACCTGATCTCCTTCTATGACCAGATGACCTGCTTAGTGAAAGAGGCAAAGTCTGTGGATGCAGTGTCCCTGGACTTTAGTAAAGCCTTTGACACTGTTTGACAGGGTGGGCTTGTGGGCTGTGGCCAACTGTAGGACATTCAAAAAGGCCAAGTGCCAGGTCCTGCACTTGGGTCACAACAAACCCATGCAACACTACAGGCATGGTGATGAGTTGCTGGAGAGCTGCTTGGAAGTGAGGGATCTGGGTGTACTTCTCGACAGCTGGCTGAATATGAGCCAGAAGTGTGCCCAGGTGTCCAAGAAGGCCAACAGCATCCTGGCTTGTATCAGGAATACTGTGGCCAGCAGGACTAGACTAGCGATCATCTCCCTGTACTGGGCACTGGTGAGGCTGCACCTTGAATACTGTGTTCAATTTTGGGCCCCTCACTACAAGACATTGAGGTGCTGGAGCATGTCCAGAGAAGTGCAACAAAGCTGGTGAGGGTCTGGAATACATGTCTTATGAGGAGCAGCTGAGGGAACTTGGGGTGTTCAATCCGGAGGAGAGGAGGCTGAGGGGGGTGATGTGACAAGTGGAAACAATTGATGGGACAAGAGGAAACAGCCTGATGTTACACCAGAAGAGGTTTACATTAGATATCAGGAAAAAATTCTTCACCAAAAGGGTTGTCAGACTGGAACAGGCTGCCCAGGGAAATGATTGAGTCCCCAACCCTAGAGGTCTTTAAAAGATGGATAGACGAGGTGTTTAGAGACGTGGTTTAGTGATGAACAAGTGTGGTTGGACTCTATGATCTTAAAGGTCATTTCTAACCAAATGATTCTATGATTCCATGAAATATACAAATATATATATATATATACATATATATATAATTTTTCAGCTCACAGTGTACAAGTATTATATCCTTGCTACCTCCTACGGCAGAGGATGGCTGGAGGTTTCCTTTAAATTTTTACTTTGGGTGAGTGAGTAAATGAACTTCTATTCCCCTGAAAAGATGGGACTTTTACGTGATGTTTAGATCAGGGATCTATACTGAGCTTATGAGATTTGTAAGGCTTTAGTAGCAGCTGAGGGGAAAATGCCACATCTCCCTTATTTATGAGTGACTTTGAACTTATGGAGAAGCTCATTTTTATACATCTGGATAATCTATTTCTACAGTTAAAGCCACTCCAGAAAAATCTAACCTTGGAAAGCAAAAATAATAAAAATAATACAAAAACAGCTGTATAGAAAAATGTGTAAATATTAGTCGAACACAATGAGACATTTCTAGGGGCCGAGGAACCAGAAAATTGCAAGCATTTAAGAGAAATGCCTCTTACTTTAAATTCACTTGCACATCCCATAGTAATATGCCTCACTATGGCAGACTTCTAGGCAGAGGGAAAAAAAGCCTTGCGAGTTCAATAGCTACCCACTGATTGTAAACATGAGAAGAAAATCTGTGAACACAGTGCTGAAATATAGGGTAATTTCCTCTTTATTAGAGTCCATGAACTCTGCTACATTAATGGTTAGGCTCTGTATACAGTGCATATAACAGAATTATACAGTTATTTTCTTCAGTGCTTTACTTGTTTTTTTAGGTTACTTTAGGAGAAAAAAAAAAGGCAAAATATTCTTACTTATTCCTTTCCTTTTCTAATGATACTTTCCACGTCTTATGTTAATATGTAGTACAAGGCATTCTGTGACAGATGTCTCTGTGATGCCCGATGCTGATTTTGAGGCACATTTAACTCTACTCTAATTCAGCCTTGTTCATTACTCTTTAAGGAGAAGAAAGAGAAATAAAATGAGTGATTTAGAAGAAGACATTAATCGATGCATGGTGTAGTCAGTCTATGGACTGGGCACTCTAACATGTGAAGTCTTCATCTCAGTGAAGTCCATGAAGTCCCTAAGGTAATAGAGGTGCAGAGAGGCTGAGCACATACCCCATATCCTGCTTTCCAAGGGAAGGAAACTTAGATCCGGAAATGAGAAAGGATCCATGGCCACTCCTGTGAGTTCTCCCAGGCAGAACATGCAGTAGCACTGCCACCTGGCTGCAGCCCAAGTGGCCTTTGGGAAACAGTTTACTTCCCTGCAGCACAAATACAAGATTAGTCTTACAGGGGAAATGTCAGTACCCATAGGGCACCAATGATCCTGAATGACCCTTACCAACCTCACCCAAGACCCCTACACAACTACTGCTGTGGTGCAGGAGTCCCATTTCAGCTCAGACTTTGCCCCAGTGTCACCATAGGATGCTGGTTTCCAGCCTTTCCTCCTGAGCATACCTTGGACCTGCACTGTGGGTTGCTCATCTCCTGGATAGATCCCTTGGACATATACCATGGCTTGTCTCCAGCCTTGTCTCCATCTCCATCTCTTTTTTTATCCTAATGGGATGCGTGGGTAGACCCTGGGTCCAATTCATCCCTTCATGGTGTTACCAGCCCTCATCTCTACTTGCCAGGTCAGGACCCCACAAGACTACCCAGCCGGTGAGGGCACTGCCCTATACTGGGTCACCCTTGGTTTATTCCCCCTCATGGGTAGCCCCACTCCCAGTGCACTCTGGCAGAAAATGAGAGGAGAAGAAAGGTGGCTGTACTTCCAGGTATATTTTAATGTAGACAAAGTTCCATTTGTATTATCAACAGGTCATGTCCTCTGTATACAAAACATATATTTATTTTTTTTTCCTAAAGAAAAAATAAGCAAAGTTCCATTCTGCACGTAATTCTCCAACATTGTGGCATGGTAAAGCCCTTTGGAGTGCATTTTTTCTCACCTTACTTACATTGTCTGAAAAAAATAGTTGTCTAATCCAAGTTCATCTACTAGATAGTTCATCAGGGGAAAAAAAAATAAAATCATTTTCCCCAGATGAGGAGGAAAGAAGGAAAGGGTCAGCTTACCACAGTATGGCCCACTTTCAGGCTTCCAGAGGCCATGGGTAACTTCAGAGGGTCTCACAGGCAAAATATTGCCTTTGTCACAATGGGGCACCACTCAGCTAGAAGATCAGTATCAGTTATGTTTCCCTTCATTCTTTT
Source organism: Egretta garzetta (assembly GCF_000687185.1). Taxonomy (NCBI): domain Eukaryota; kingdom Metazoa; phylum Chordata; class Aves; order Pelecaniformes; family Ardeidae; genus Egretta; species Egretta garzetta. The sequence continues at coordinate 5,936,670 of NW_009270001.1, read as the reverse complement.
TCTATAATAGGTACTTCAAGTTTAAATGTTAATGATGAGACTAACGTTGATTTAAAATTGTGAAATCTGGGGAAGAGGCTGTCCACAGTATGTTTGTAAAGGAAGGTGAACAATCCTTACATGTTGAAGACTAAACTGTCCTTTCAGATTTCCTTGGAAAGCCAGACATTACCAAATCCCTCATGCTTTGCTGTGATAATTGGTTAAAAAAAAAAAAAAAAAAAAAAAAAAAAGGCTTAAGTGAAATGAAACAATGTTTTTGACCTAGCGTAATGTAAAAGAGAATTAAAAGGTTGAGTAAAACTACTTTAAATAAATTGATTGTTGTTACTGTTGGTATTACAATAATTTCTGGTAGCACTTTTTGCAATTTTGGCCACTGTGTTAGGTTGACACAGAGAATGTATTTTAGGCTTGAATTTTTATAATAATGAGCAATATTATTAGTAGCAATAGAGATAGCAAAAGACTTTAAACAACATGATTCTTTATTCCTTTAATGCCAGTCAGGAAGTCAGGAATGATGTCAAATCCTTTGCTTTTTTTTTTTTTTTTTTTTTATGATGAAATTTAAGTAAAAGCTCATCAGAAGTGTTTCTTCTGTTATCTGAGCTGTTTTCCCTATCATTCCTTCTTTCTCTTTGCCAAGCCTGTGTTTGCAAAGCAGAAAACCCGAATCCAAGTCCCTGCATCTGGTGTCAATTGAAATAAAACAAAGACAGGCTCATTTTAGCCACATAATTTAAGAAAGAAGACAGTATGATAACATTTAGAACAAGCCTCGTACAAACCAACCAGCCATTATCCTTCAGAAGCAGGTGGCAGATGGCATGAAATCATCTTCATCAGACCTCCAAAGCTTTGCTGCCACATTTGGGAGGATGGTTCTTGTAATGACTACTTGCATATTCATACTGTGTGATGGGCACTTCTTGATTTCTGTGCACCTCATTTTGGAAAGAAGCTAATATGGCTACACATGTACTTTATTGCACCATTCACATTTGGCATCATTAAGAGGAAGGAGAAGATTCTTTTTTGCTGCGTGCATCCTTAACTGCTTGCATCAGAATGGCACAGGGAATCAAAATGCATGGCAAATTCTGGAGCACCAAGACTTGCCTGAAGCTGTCGTGACATCAGCCTGTGTGTAATGCTCCCCACGAGATAATATCAGAACTATTCCTCCCCAAGTCATACACCCACGTCAGGCAAAACCAGACTCTCCTTCAGATCTAAAGGTCAAGGATTGCTCTCCAGTTTTTCTAACATGGTTCTCAAAGTCCTTTTCAAAACTGAAGTTACTCTTACAGAGAGGGAATGAAGATAAACATAACTGATTTTGATCTTTTAGCTGAGTGGTGCCTTATCTGTGGTCAAAGACAACATGATGTCTTGGAGATCCTTTAATAAATTATACGTTGCTGTTGGAAGTCACTGTCACTAACACTTCCACTGGTAAAGAAAACAAATTGTAATGTTACCTCCAGCACTTCATTTTTCAGCCTGACTGCCCACAGGAGAGCAAAAGGCAGGGCCCACAGGTTCAGAGGAAGCACTCACGTTTCACCCAGCACATGTGAGTGAGAAGGTGCAAGCATACATAGAAAAGCAGATCAGAGAAGCCTGAAGAAGAAACAGAAATAGAGTATCATCCTATCTTGGTACAGAGTACTAGCCTGCTGTGTCCTCGTGTTTTCCAAGACATTTCTTATAATGGATCTTCACCAAATCCCCAGGTATCAAAGTGCTTGTGCTCAATTTATACACATGCTTAATTTAAGCATGTAAATAGTCCAATTTATGTTGGATCAAGGCCTAATTCTTTCTCATTAAAATGTTATTTAAAAAGCCTAACAATGCTGTTACTGGTTTCTTTCATCCTCTTCATCTATGAGTGGCACTTTTTCCCTTTTTTTTTGTTTTCTTTTAATTTTGCTGCATTAAAATGTTGCATATTCATATGGCAGCTACCACTTTTGCCTGAGAACAATACACTGCATTCTAAGACTATTCTGCCCAGCCAGAAGATATTATTAAACACCATAAACAAATACAGATACGCACTGTGACATCTGGATAGAAATAGCCCCACAGTCACATTTTACAAAGGAAGCCCAACTCAGAGGAAGAGCTCAGACATATAAAATGGACATTAATGGCATCTTAATGTGCCTCAGATGCCTCTAGGGTGTTCAAATATGTTGCATCACAGTAATTTCTAGTGGAGGTTTATCAGCAGATGGAGCATTGTGGGAACTGACGATGCTGTATCAGATACATTAATGCCCCAAACTGGTACATTCTGTTTTGGGGAGAGAGGGATGCTTATAATTAATTATATATATTTTGCTGTTGTTGTTAAGCCAATCAGTACTTGCTTGCAGACATGGAAAGCTGGTAATTTCTTTTCTTTTTTTTTTTTTTTTTTTTTTTGCAAAAAGGTGGTTCATATGCATAGAACAATATGAGAATATTGAGAAGGGGAAGAAAGCCTTTTTTTTTTTTTAATTTTGAGTTGATTGGTTTCAGCTGAACTTTATAGTCCACCTTCAGCAAAAATAAAAATTAATGGCAAAATAACAAAACAATTTGAGCTATGTATATGAATGTTTCTGTGCATGTTTATGCCATTATAAATACAAGGTTCATACCAATATGATATATGCATGCAAAGCAACTCACTGGATGAGAGAAGACATTTAAAGAAAAAATTTGAGTAAAACAAAAATGACGAGAAGACAGACATTTGTTACCTTTTTTTAACCACCATTCGTGCAACTTTTCTAAAATCCATTGTTAGAAGTTCTGCAAGGCCTTTGTGCAGACATCTCAGGGCACATTAGATTGAAAGTCCTTCATGCGCAAACATCACTGGCCCTTGAAAAGAAAAAAAAAATTCTGTATGCCTTGTTCATATTCAGTTTTATGAGATTGTGGTGTTACAGATCATTGTGAGAGAGAGAACTGTACAAGGAATTGGATTTTTTTTCTTTTTTATGTGTAACTAGACACTCAGGAATTAGTTTTTGAAGTGGAATTCCTGCCCAGGACTGTGCTGTTGGTATCAGGTTTTTTGCTGCTGGAAGCCAGAATTGCCTTGTCCATTTAGTTTTCTCAGTCCAGGGCCAATATAAGCACCTGCCAGTTTTCAGTGGTTTCTCTTTGAGTATGGTACAAACACAGCTTACCACTCATGTCACTGCCTAGAAGAAAAATAAGCTGCTCTCAGGTTAGGACCATATTTTTAGTCTCAGGTACAGTAGTTTAATCTAATTTCTTGATGGAATGGGACAAAAATGAACCACTGTGATTTGCCTAATGAACTGTATATTTCTGTTACCCAAACAGATTGGACAGAAAGTTAAATAATATAGATCTGGTTGAAACTAGAGGAATAATTTAGTTAAGTGCGATTTAAATTATACTCTTTCAAGCTTGGTTAATATAATATTAGTCTTTCAATTTATGCAGTATATTTGTAGCTACTGCAGCTTTTTAGGTCTGTAAGGTCACTCATCAAATGGAAATAATAAAAAAGGCATATTTTGCACGCACATGAAAATATATACACAAAAATGTTAAAATATTAACTTCTGCTCCTTGATACCAAATAACCATGTTGTTATTTTATAATTTGAACTAGAGAAAACAAGATAAAAAAAATCTCAGACTATTTCCTTATCTAAGAAAACCATCATGGTTCTACTGGGATTCATACACACAAGCACATTCACACATGTGCACTCTCAGAAAGATTCCTATAAACAACTCATCTCAAAAAACTAACTTTCTGTTTCCTAAGTTTCCTCACTCATCCTTTGTCAATTCTGTTTATGTTATAAGCTTCTAGAACAAATACCATGACTATGTGTTTGAAAAGTCCCTGAAATGACAAACGTTAATTTCAGTCATCACCTTCTGGAGTTACTTTTAAACAAGTATGTAGTGAATAGTGAATCTATTGCAAAGCAGGGTTAAATAGACCTTTTTGGTTCCACAATAAAGACCAAGGTCTCGATTCCAAAATCTTCAGGAACTGCAGTGAATCCTTTCTGAATGTTGCCTGTGTCTGTCCATCAACTATAGCAGGAATCTCAAGCAACTACAGTCTGACTTCATATAACTCATATAAGTGTTTAAAATTAGCTGAGATCAAATAACATTTAAATACCTTAGATAAGCCTCAGAAACAGTGTATGTTTTTCCCAGGCAGTTTGCTGAATCTTCGCTAATCACCCACTGTTTTACTGTACTGAGGGAACCACTGCCTTATTGTAATCTCTTGTATGCTGCATTGCCGAAATGCCTATTAAAACACTAGATGTTAAGCAATGTTTGGTATGTGCCATGAATTAGCAGAAAACACACAGTGAGATGAACTTGAAGTTATAGGAATTAGTTTCACAGGAAGGCTGTTATTGCCCCCATTAGCAGCTAAAAATTCACATGCAGACACATCTTAAGTAATGTGTTGAGCTGTCCAAAACGTAATTTAAATGCTGTCAAGGCAAACAAGAATATGTTCACAAATTCAAGAGCAATATATGTGCAATTTGCACAACATCAATTTCTTTGGTTGTTTTTTGGATGGAGCCATCGCCATCGATTAAGTTCATGACTCTTTGATTCAAATTACTTTTTGTCATATAGTGAATGGAATGGCTCACGAGAACATTATTTTCCCCATTGTTCCCTAGGCAGCCATAGAGTAAATGCAAACAGGTGGAAGTGTGGAACATCACTGCTGCAGAATCACATAACTGACCAACTAGGAAGAATCAGCATAATAAATATAAATATTATTTTGAGATGGGAGACAGTGGAAATGGATATTTACATCCTCCCTGTTGTTCAGCATTTGACATAACAGCACAGTCTGCCAAGGAGAGTTTAATAAAAATGTTGAGCCAGATTCTCAGATGGTGAAATATGCTTTAACTCCACAATGTACCCAGAACATAGAGCCAATAATGGAATCAGAGCACAGGACTGGGAGTTTTGAATAGCATATTCTAAGGTGCAAAATTCATCTACATAAAGTTCACGGATCTTCCACTTGTGTATTAACACGAGAGCAAATGGGCAAACATGAGTCATGAGATGAGATACAGATGACAGCTTCTAACCAGTTATGTTACAGCAGAGACATGCCGTTCACATAATACTTAACTGGTTCTTCAAAATGGGGCCTCACAAACCCAATAGGACATAAACAACGGTAACCTGTGTTAGGAAGGTAGTGATATCCAGTCACTCCTTTTCCAGTGCCATGCCCATTAATCCAGGTGCAGTTTTGTGTCACAGAGGTTTTGCAAGGATGCAGTGGATTAGGATTTCCTCTTAAGTCAACCCTAGTTCTGTGGCTCCATTTCCTTTTTGTTTCCCAATCTGACACAGATTCATCATTCATCAAGAGGATTAGGTTATTTTCCTCACCTTATACAGCTCTGAACGTATGATCAGAGCCTACCATGTTATTAGCAACATGCATATAGAAGAAAACTCATGCCATTCTGACACAGGAGATACTGAATACTAAATTAAAGTCTAATAAACTGTTAAGTATAGTGCCTTGAGAAACCATTTAAAGGGATATGAGAGGCAGCTGGGTCTTGCCACGGGTCTGGACCTCAGTCCAGTTCTCTGCTGATTATTTTAATCTGGCAGAGGCACAGAGCAATGAGCAGGATCATCGCATCATCTGGAGACGTGTTAGCTTGGGAAGAGCTGACATCATGTTAGCAAAGCCTCATGCACTGAAGAAGGTTATGATGTTTATGCAAGGGCTTTCATGTTCTCGTTTAAGTTTAACAGCTTGCAGAGGAGAAAGTCCATTTATAGAGGCCTTTCAGGGCTGCTAGATGGTCTGTTTGGCACAAATGACTGACACACCACAAAACAATAGCGATGATATGTATTATACATAAGCTAACAATGATTGATTAAAGTAATATGAGAGAGAAGATACTATGCCTGAAGAGGCAAATGATATAAGCAGTTTGACTACCACTATGGAGATAACTGAAATAAGAATAGATGTTGACGATGGATTATGTATGTCACTGATGCCATCTAGATTTCTGAAAAAGATGCAGAAAAAATAAACCATGAATTACTTCATTACATATGC
>NW_009270001.1:5926612-5930516 GCF_000687185.1 Egretta garzetta | reverse complement strand
CATTCATTAAAGATAAATCTCAGCCTTTTTGCTAATGATTGGACAATACCTGGAGGGTCAGAGAAGAATGATCATCAGCTCTGTACTCCCCCTTTATCAATTGTACTTAGCAGCAAGTGCAGTCAGAAGCTATTCTGGACTTGGTCTCTGATAACAAGCCAAAGTATGACATATACAACAGAAACAGTTGAGCAACCAAGGTCAACTTTAGTGATCATAATATATTCAGATATGAAATATTCCTCCGGGTATATGTGAAAATAGAATCTCAGAAGTTAATGTAACTTTTTTTCCCCCCTATTTTAAGACTGGTTTGGAGAATCTAATATATGGAATAATTTTCAGGAAGTGAAATGATATCAACAGCAGTGCAGAAAATCTACCATTATGAAGAAAAAAAAAAAAAAGTATGAAGTTCTGTATCTAATTGGCAGATATAGAGGATGGATACCAACTATATTCATCCTAGTAAAAAGTATCAAAAACAGGGTGACAGAGACAAGGATGTGGTTAAGCAAAGATAATAAGGAGAGGCAGAAGGCATTTGAAAAGTTCAAAGGATATGTTAAATGCAAGGAATGGGCAGATTATAAGTGTAGATAAAGCAAGTAAGAAATAATTGGAGTGAAAATGAACACCAAACATGAAACAGGCCAAGACATCTCAACCCCACAGGGTTTTAAGATATTTACACAATAGACAACTGGGAAAAAGGATAGTCTTTGTAATCATGATAACGAATTAAATTTTATATAATGCATCAGCACCACGAAACATTCTGCTCCTCATTCTAGTACCTTATTCAAAGCCTGCTGCAGCTGGTGGCGGTCTTTCAGTAGCTTTTGGATGATTAGATCAAGTCCTATTAAAAGTATATATCAGGTGGGTTGAACATTCATAACCTAGGAGTTTAGACTCAAATCCTCAGCAGGCAACTAGGCACCTAAGACCCATCTGTTCCCCGGTCTCTGAAATGTGTTTGAAAGTCCTATCAGTTTGTTTTTAAAGCAAGTAATGTAACAAATGCAAAAAAAACTCCAAAAAACCAAAAAACCAGTTGGATAAAATTCTTAATAAATTCATAATAAATTAAACCCCAAGAACACCTACTGTAAAATAAAAAGAAATAAAAAATAATTTTTAAATGGAATAAAATAGTAAACAAAATATTCGTTATTTTCATCTTGTTTTTAAACCCCTCTGTTTAAGTTTAAGAGGACTTTTACAAATGACAAAATATAATCTAGGGTATTGTTAATGGGATAGTTGCAAATAGAAAGATCCTCTTCAAAAATGATAGTCACCTGGCAAATTCGTTTAACCAGACCTTTCTTGTAGTGCATTTGTCCACGGAAATGAATGATCAAATCATGAGCGGAGCAGCAGTTTTTCAGTGCAATGCGTGGCAAGTGAATAGAGGCCAACATTCAGAACAAGCCAAAGTAGGACAACTCAATTATGTGCATTGTTTGTGGTGTTAAAAACCAATCCTCAATTCAGGTGCAACAAATACAGTAATTGCTCCAGTCCTTAGGCTATGTCTAAACATCCTTTTTTGTCGGCAGTTCTTCAAAGGGGAGAGAACGTGAGGGAAGTAAGGCACCATGACTTGACACAGCTTGCCTCAATCCAGTCAGTAAACTACAGACAAGACAAAAATGGATATGTGTTTTAACGTTCCTGTACAGTGGACTGTCCACTAGGCCCCAGGATATGAATTTGCATTACAACAAGATCATGTTTAAAGATCTGAATGTTCAAGCAAATATTTTTCATATGACCTACAAACAATGGCAATGCCCAGTTGAGGTTGCAGTCTTTCTACAGAGTGATTTGCTCAAGAAGCAAAGGAATAGTTAAAAACATATTTCAGGCTTATCACTCAGTATTTCTTTCTTTTCAGAGGTTACCAGGAAGAAAAGTAGCAGAAATTACAAAGGAAAGTTACAGGCTGTGGAAAGAGCACCATGAAGAAATCAGACTCATTTAGCATGTTGATGTCAGTGGTAGGACTTCAGAGATCAAGTTTCTGTTAAAACCATGTTTTCCAGAAATACACATTTTGACAGCATTCTGTGTCACTGTCCAGTTGTGTGTCTGTGTTAAAACATATGTGTATTAATTGTCCATTTTGGTGGAATCTATTTTCAGCTTAAGAACAGACCATTTTAAGACAGAAACTTTAGAAACCACAGGCAGGACTGTAGCGTGTTGGAAGATTTAACAGTCACTTCAAGAGAAAATGGTAAAGTTTGTTCTAATTAGCTTGGTCTGAACTATCACATCTATAACCCTGATGCTTTCCACTGGAAAAACTGGAGAACTGAACACCCAGTACCATTTATGTTAAATTTTATATGTCGTAGTGGTGGTTCATGGGGATTGTAGTTCAGGTGCAGTGGATTTCTTTTGGGTTTTGGCTTTGTGGTGTTTTAACTGTGATGGTAAAATTCCACCCATTGGTTCCAAGGGGAAAGAAGTAGATGGTGGATCATGGTCAAAGCAATCTAATTTAAAAAGGATTGAATAGTGATGAACGGCAGCTTGTGAAGAAGAGATACCATGTCTACTAAGCTGCTACAGAATGGGGTTTTTTTTAATTATTATTTAATTTTGTACTTAGGAGCATGATATTTCCAGGTGAAGAAAAGACCATCTTTATCCACACCCACACAATGGTATGCTAGCATGTTGTGTTCCATTCATCACCAGGCTAACTTTCTCTTAGGTGTCTGGTATTTCTTGTTCCCCGGAAGATTGTGATGTATATACAATTACTGCTGAAATCAGAGCAAAACATTCAGAGTTACATGACTCTTCTTGAGGCAGAATTTTGTCTCATTAGTGAACTGCATTGCCATACTGAGGTTAGTAAATAGTATTAACCCTAATTTAAAGGTAGGGAGAGTGAGGCAAATGTTAAGTGCAGAAAGTGCAACTTCACAACTAGACAGTGAGTAAGCAGTAGAGGAGGAAAAGGTATACATATTTTCTTTCCCTGGTACCCTCCTGTCACTGTTGCCTCTAATTTCAGTACTAGACATGACACTTTGTCATAGGAAGCAAAAGAGAGGGAAATACAGACTCCTTTCTTAAAATTTTTCTTTTTCTTTTCTTTTTTTTTCCTTTTTTTCTCTAGCAGTGTACAGTGACCTAGCAAACCAGTTCAAAAAGAAAAGGGCGGGGGGGAAGAAAAAAAAAAGGAAGAATCATAGAATCATAGGATCATCTAGGTTGGAAAAGACTTTTAAGATCATCAAGTCCAACCATTACCCTAACCCTGCCATCCCACCACTAAACCATGTCCCTAAGCACCTCATCTATCCTTCTTTTAAATACCTCCAGAGATGGGGACTCAACCACCTCCCTGGGCAGACCATTCCAGAGCCTGACAACCCTTTCAGTGACGAAATTTTTCCTAATGTCTAACCTAAACCTGCCCTGGTGCAACTTCAGACCATTCCCCCTCATCCTATCATCTGTTACCAGGGAGAAGAGGCCGACCCCCACCTCACTACAGCCTCCTTTCAGGTAGTTGTAGAGGGCAATAAGGTCTCCCTTCAGTCTCCTCCAGGCTAAACAACCCCAGTTCCCTCAGCTGCTCCTCACAAGACTCGTGCTCCAGACCCTCACCAGCTTTGTGGCTCTCTTCTGGACATGCTCCAGCAAGGCAACGTCTTTCTTGTAGTGAGGGGCCCAAAACTCAACACAGTATTCAAGGTGTGGCCTCACCAGCACCAAGTACAGGGGCACAAACACTTCCCTACTCCTGCTGGCCACAGTATTCCTGATACAAGCCAGGATGCTGTTGGCCTTCTTGGCCACCTGGGCACACTGCTGGCTCATATTCAGCCGGCTGTCAACCAGTACCCCCAGGTCCTTTTCCACCAGGCAGCTTTCCAGC
>NW_009270001.1:5896899-5926148 GCF_000687185.1 Egretta garzetta | reverse complement strand
CAGACTGACAGGTCTGTAGTTCCCCGGATCCTCCTTCCGGCCCTTCTTGAAGATAGGCGTCACATTTGCCAACCTCCAGTCATCTGGGACCTCCCCTGTCATCCAGGACTGCTGATAAATGATAGAGAGTGGCTTGGCAAGCTCCTCTGCCAGCTCCTTCAGCACTCTTGGGTGGATCCCCTCTGGCCCCATAGACTTGTGGATGTCCAGGTGGCATAGCAGGTCAAAAACTGCTTCCCCCTGGATTATGGGGGTTTATGCCACTCACCTTCCCCATCTTCCAGCTCGGGGGTTGGGTACCCTGGGGATAACTCGTCGGGCCATTAAAGACTGAGGCAAAGAAGGTGTTAAGTATATCTTATTAAACACTTGGGTCAGGTTATCTGCCTGTCAGCAAAAGGGGAAAACATGCATTTGGCATATTGCTGCTGAGCATGCTTTCTATTTCATCCCAGTGCACACCTCAGCTGTACCCAACATTTAATAAGCGTTATATTCAGTGCCCTTTAAAAAAATGATTGAATTATTGCTTTTTTATGGTTCCATAAAAACCTTTATTAATTTGGGGGAAGCAGCTTCATCTTGCCTGCCTGGCCAGTCCTCGGTGAGTGATTAAATTATTCATGCAGCTTCCAGTTGGCTTTGTTTACTGTGTCCAGATCATGATGTCTTTACTTTGGAATATGGAAGCCAAGTGCATGGATCTAGTGGTTTCTGGGTGTGAGTAGGCTGTGGTGGGGTTGGTGATAGGGTGTAAACCAGCGAGGATTTACATAAAAAAAAACCACAGAAAATGTGTGCATAGAGAGTATTCATCTGAAATTCTTGTCAATAACTACCCAGACTGGCCTGGAGTTCACTGAAGGAAGGGAGAAACTCAGATGAGTTTGCTTTGAGACAAAATTTCTGGAGATTTTTGTTTCACCGCTGAGGTTGAAATTGGGGAAAGGGCCACGGAGCCCATTGAAGTCAAAGAGAAAATCTTCACTGAGAGTTGAGGCAGGAGGTTTGATTTCCGTAATTATGGATGGTAATGGTGAAATCATTCTGTTAGATGTGTTTCAGTTTGCTTAAAAACTTATTCTTTCCTCCACAGGTAGAGAAAAAGGGATAATTTATATCATTTGCCAATAATGGAATTTACAAATATTAATCAGAAGAAATGTAAAACTCTAGGATAAAACAACTCTATCCCATGATATCACCACAAGTGCCACTCCATATCTGCTTGTACATGAGATCTACTCATACATCCTCAAAATCCCAATGCTGTCCTAACTTACTAAGTTGATAAGACTACTTTGAGCTGCACTTTAGTGTCCTTAACATGTGGTTTTGCTAAATTTACTGTAAATAGCTTGTAAATATATGCATTTAACAAAAATTCTGAAGACTTATGGCTATCAGCTCAATAACTTCAGAAGTACCTGAATAATTGAAATGTAATTTTGCAGCAAAGGAGTCTCTAATTTCCTCATAGAGATGAAGGTTCATAACAGGTTAATAAATTTCTTCACCTGAAGTGTGCTGGACCTGAGCGATTGCCCTTTTTGTGTCCCTGGGGGGAGAGAACAAAACAAATCCAAACCAAAAGACAAGAACGTTTGCTTGGTTTTTTTGAAAAAGGAAAAATAATTACAAATAAAAATATAAATTAAAAATAATTTTTTGTACCAGCACACAGAGAGTTTGGACTGGCAGCACTTGTGACTTTCTACAGAAGAGACAGACCTGGAAGAGTACTTTTGTGGGGTACTACTAGATGTAATCTACCTTTCACCAGAGCATTTTTCAATACTTCCTGCTCCAGGAATTTTCTCCATGTCTGTCATGCTTTGCAGTGTTCTTCTCTCTGTTAGTGTTGAAAACTAGTCCCTTCCCTTAAAATTAATCTTTCCTCATTGGAAAACTTTTTTTTTTTTTTTATTTCAGATGTCCTTTCCTTCTGCCAAGGTGAGGCACAATCTCTAGTGGCATATTATGCTTCAAATAGCCAAAAGTTGGGATTATTCTAGGGGTTTTCCATTCTTGATTTATGCCAGATGCTAATTTCAGTAACAGGGTCCACCATGCTGGTGCTGTACAAAGAAAGACACTCCTCAACAGCACGCTATTAGAGTCTGTCTGATTCATGGTAGGATTTCTTCAATCACTTCTCCATCAAATCTCCAAAGACTTATAAAAGGGCAAGATTGAAGTCAATTTATGGTGAATCATGACCCTATATACACTAATCTTTAACGTAAACAGGGCAAGAAATAAATGAAGAGTTGCATCTCACGCTGTGGGGAAGGGAGAATGTTTTGTGAACATTCATTGCTTAGGCAAACAGCAAAGCAAGAAAGCATCTGGGAAAGGCACATTGACAAAGAGCAAAGGACATAACCCACTTCATATCTACGCATGGCAAATCAATTTAATGTCTTTCATTACTGCTTGAAAACGGAAACTTACATATGAACAATAAACTTTAATCTGGTTGACAACAGTTTAAAAAATGCACTGAAAGCAAGTTTTGGCTGCATGACATACTTTATGACACTTATTAAAGAGACATACTTGTAAGTCAATTAACCTGCCCAATGGTACATTTTAACTTGTTTTCTATTAGGAAAGGCAGCAAAAGGGCAAAGTTTTTCATTTAGGAGTGTTCTAAGTTGATTTCTTTTTCCCCTTTAAGTGAAGGACATTGCTGGTGTCATCAGCCCTAACCAGTCCAATATGAAATATATGCCATTGGTGTCCACCAACCCATATTGTCACAGGTAACGGCTGCTTATTCTCTAAAATTTTATAGTCACTGCAGTTTGCTATGGTAATTCATTAATTACAGTAATGATGACACCACAGGATGAGGCAGTTAACAAGACACATCTATCTGGATATTACAGAGAGCATCAGTTGCACCCAATATAGATAAGGTCGCAAAAGCATTTTAACTGAACTTCTCTCGTCCCAGAACTTTCCCAAACATTTGGGTGTTCTTGTTCCTGTTCCTGTCCCCTTCCCTGTCTTTAAAGTTTATTCTGTTAAAATATAAGGATGCACATATGCTTATAAACACACATACAGAGACACACACACTGTCATATGTATATATTTTATATCTATAGATTCTCTGTATAAAATATATAAATATATAATGTGTATATATTAAAGGTATATATACTGCATATATTATAAATATGTTTTATGTGTATGTGACGTGCATGCATATTTATCTACATGTATACATAATGATTCATAAAGGCATAAGCATATGTAAGGATTTTGTATAAATTTTGAAAAAAAAATTCATTGCTATATGATTTCTGGTAGCTTACCTTTATGGCAACATGTGTATTGGAAAGGCAGAAAGGGAAGGGAGGCAAGAACTACGATTTTTTCCCTTTGTGAAAGTGTATTGAATTACACCTTGGCTTATAGATACAGGGAGCTGAGTTCTTAAATAGAGTTTAACTGTTTAAGCTCCAATGGGTTCTGGAGAACAATGCAAGTATAGACAGGATGGGATCTTTTGTCCATAGTACTATGGTTCCAACAGAACAGATTAAAAAAAATGCTGTATAAATGGTACGTCTAATTACATTCCAATGAATTTACCTTGTATTGATTGGTTCAACCTGGATTCAGAGGCACAATTTAGCTCTGAGTTCTGCCTAACTTGAATGATTTTAAACCACCTGCCTACTTTTCCTACTGTTAAAATCACAGAGCCAAGACAGAAACTGGTTGATCTGGTTGGCGTTTGACCCATTGACCATCTGGAATAATACTTTTCTCTTCTGTTCTTCCATCTCATTCATTACAACTAAGAACAGTGGAACTTTGTTCAGTTGCTATTCATGCTTGTGTCAGACCTAGTTCGCCAATAGTTTCAAGTTTAATGATTCTGAACGTGTTGGTTCCTTGAAGTTTGCCAAATCATTTTGCTCTGCAAGTTAAAGTTCTTGCAAGATTTGTAAATGTCCTAATTTGGGAAGCATTCAAAGGACATTTTTTTCTTATGAGATATCTGATATTTTTACATCCTGTCTTTGCCTAGACTTGGAAGTGAAGAAATGAACTATAACAGCAGTAGCATTTTAATTTCTATAATAAATATAAGATGACAACTAGGCAGTTTAGGAGCACAGATATACACATATTTAAGCTGTGCACTGAGTTCTGTCTGAATCATTATTATTTTTGTTTCAGGATTTTGTTTCTTTGCTTTAATCACATGTGAAGATCTTTCATTAATTGAAATTACTACAAATGATTAGAACATTTCCAATTTCTAATGGCAATGGCATGTTGTTCAACCTTATATTAACACTCTTTAGACCTCAGAACACTTTAGAAATATGGCTGGTTTCATTATGTATGTCATTTTGGATATATAAGCCACATCTAACATTGCTGCTCAAGAGTGGAATTGAACTGGGCTTGAAGCAACATTCACTTTGTGGCCACATTATTTAACTGCTAGATCCTGCCAAGTCTAACTGTGTGCTGCATGGTAGAGCAAATGGTGTGTGTGTGCATGAGTGTAATATCACTCTGTGCTTAGTCCAGCTGTAACCCTGTATATCATCTGCCTCAGGAGTGAGGAGGCAATCTGATGGAGAAGTCATCAGGGAAACATCAAGTAGAGACCTTCTTTAATAAGAATTGATGTTCTCTACTAGACAGGATATTTAGACAGCTAAGACAGAGTTAGTGCTGCCTTCTAGAGGAAGGAAGATCAGTAAAGTTATATCCTGGGACTATCCTGGGTTCTTCTGGAGTATCGATTCCCTGATTATGGGGGTAGCCATAAGGAACAAGTGGAATGTGATGGATTGCTGCATGAATATTTAAAAACTCTTGTGGGAATTATAATGTTTTCTAAGTCTGTCTTTCTTGGACCAGCTTTTTGCTAAATGTATATTTTAATTATAGTCTGTAACTATATACACATGTGTACATGTTTGTGAATACATACGCAGAAAATAAGCATGAAAGATCTGTTAGAACAGAGGAAGGTCTCTGAGTGTTCCATGGCCAAGTTCTTTCAAATATCAAGATGTAAGTGAAAGAGAAAGGAGGTAGATAGTCAGTGAATAAGTAGCCTATAGTGGAGAAAAGTGGGGATTAAAAGAAAAAAACCACCCTGATCTTTTAAAATACATACAAAGAAAACCTCAAATGGGCCTACAAGCTCAGATGCTCTCAAGAGGTTTTGGGAGGGAAAAGTGCTTTCAATAACTGGTTTTATCTTCAGTTTTTTTACTTTATCTCATTTTCTGCAAGGGTAGAAGTTGACTGCAAGAGGGTCATGAAATCTCATTTATTGTACTGTGTTTAAATCATCAAAATCAGTTTTTCAAGGCTGTGTTGGAAGTCTCTAGTAATCTTACTTGAATTTACTTACCTTCCTCTTCTCCCCCACTTCATGTTTGATCAGAGTGAGAGAGATTCTATTATCAATAGGACAATCACATAGAAGACATCATAATCATGAAAGTTGGCTCCCAGTATAGGACTGAATTTTCCAAGTACACATGCTGTGGATGTGAACTAAGTTTTGGTTTAACTTTCCTGCTCTTTTTTTTTTTTTTTGAAGGGTGTGAATTTTAATCAGACTTTTTTTTTTTTTTTTTAGTTCTGTAGGAACTGATATCTAAATCTAAACTTTTAAAATTCCTCCTTGATATTTCCAAATACCAAAATAACTGAGAATCCCCTTCCAGAGGAGGGCTACAAAAAAGATCATATGTCTGGAACACCTCCCCTGTGAGGACAGGCTGAGAGAGTTGGGGTTGTTCAGCCTGGAGAAGAGAAGGCTGCAGGGAGACCTGATTGCGGCCTTTCAGGGCTTAAAGGGAGCCTATAGGAAAGACGGGGACAATCTTTTTAGTAGGGCCAGCTGTGACAGGACAAGGAGCGATGGTTTTAAACTAAAACAGGGTAGGTTTAGACTGGGTATAAGGAAGAAATTCTTTGCAATGAGGGTGGTGAAACACTAGAATGGGTTGTCCAGAGAGGTAGTGTAGACCCCATCCCTAGAAACATTCAAGGCCAGGTTGGATGGGGCTCTGAGCAACCTGATCTGGTTAAAGGGGTCCCTGCACACTGCAGGGGAGTTGGACTAGATGACCTCTAGGGGTCCCTTCCAACCCAAAACATTCTATGATTCTGTGAAAAATATAGATGATGTCATAAATGACCAAGAAAAATCAAGGCAACTAGAATGCATTCAACTAATGGTCACTAACCTATGAAATGAAATTTTGTCTTTTACTAGCTGAGCATTGGGGAAATGGCATTAAAAGTAACAGTGCCATGGATTGATGGGGAAACAACTTTGCATTGCTGTTCCTCAGTTCCACATTGCGAACAGGAATGGAAAACTAACAATGTAAAATAGGTCAATAAGTAGAGAAAAATCTGGTCGTATCAGTGATAAAATAATTTATTTACTATTTTTGATCACTGACTAATACAGGATGGAAAATTTTATCCTTCATCCCATGCTGAGAATGTACGATGTGTTCAACCGTTGACTAGAACCATAGGGACTGGTTACTTTGCCCTGATTTTTTTTTTTTTAGCACACCCTTTAAAGTCTAGAAAAAGTGAATGCTTCTGTTTGCCACAGACAATTAGAAGTGACTCAGGTTGGTGGGAAAGAGGGAACAGTATCCTTTCTTCTAAATTTAAGTCCTTCAACTTCAAAGCTTCCCAATTGTCTCTTTAATGTCTTTGGCTCTGGACTGAGCCTCTTACTTTCTGAGGTAGGAAATACTGAGTAGAAGCTGGATTCCATTTGAGTTTAATCAAACCATGTGGGCATGCTACAATTAACCCAAATAATTTCCCTTGAATAAATCTGGCTTAAGTTCCAGCACAGGCCCTGAAGAGAACAGATATTATACCATAATCCAAAGGGAGATTCAGAGTTTGTAAACCAAGATACTGCTCTGAAACTTGCATTTGGGGTGCTGAGAATGAAGTGGGTTTGAAAAAAATGGTTTAGTTTATGCCATCTGATACTTACATCATTGCTTTAAGCATTTTAAATTTTACAGCATAAACTCCAGGAACCATCCTGCCATATTCCATGTGGCACAGGAGATTATTGGGATCCTACTTCATATCTATATACAAATAATCAACAACAGGAAATTATATTTATCTGGAAATGAACCAGAACCCTTTGGGGTAAAGTTAATAACATAACACAAGTGACTATCATTTCTTTATTACAGCAATAGATTAAAAATAGAAACCAGTCTCAAAGGCTAGAAAAGTTTATTGATATAGAAGAGCAAAGATAGTAGTGTGGTATTAGTATTCGCCAGTTAAACTGTGCTAACAGCCCTTTAATTATATTCTAATGCATCATGGTAAAAATGGTGCAAGTAAAACAGCTATTTTAGATTAAACACAGAAATATACACCAATGTATTACTCATTGTGGCAGAAAGTTTCTATTTCGTAAACTTTTTTTGCAATAACACATTGTTAAAAAAGCAGGCTGGGATTGTGCTTCATTTTGTTTATTTATGTATTTTTTAGAAAGGTGTAGATACTTAAAATTCTCTGGATTCAGTATCAAAAGGGACTTTTCCAATGACATTTTATCTCTTGTGAGCCATGGGTCAAGGTAATTTTTGTAGTACAGCTTTTAGAAGGACATTAAAGTTATTGCATAAAGAGCTCAAGCAATGCAGATTCTAGCACACTGGTAAACCAGACATTTGAACGACCATTTTTAACTTCCTTTCTGTCCTTCTGTCCGTGTTTCCATCCTAAAATTTGAAGCTTCACCTTCCAACAACCAAATCATGATTTTTTTTCTCTTTTACTTCACAGTCCAGTCGACTTTTTACTTTTTTATTGATAGAGTAAATAAACTGAAATTGTATAGTTTTTCATTATAAAGAACTTTCTTAAAAACTCCAATCATGTGGTAGCCATAATTTTATATAAAAATTTGATCCCAGTGGAATAATTTGATTTTCTAGTCCCATGTCCTGCATTAATAGGTTCCTTGTCTTTTGACTAGTTGTTCCTATGTTCAATGCAGCAGCCTACATTACACCAAACATTGTCTAGAAAAGTCTGTGGTGCTGAATTAAACCCACCAAGAAACACTACCATCTCCTTTAACAGTTTGTTCCAAAATTTATCTAGGCTTGTTAAAAATGTGAGCCTGATTTCTCATTTGAATTTATTAGACTTCAGTGTTCAACCATTGACTTTGTTACCTTTCTCTTTTCAATGAAACAAACTTACAAATTTCCGTTTTTTTCTTCTCTTTACATTTACACTTTCTATTCTAAGGCATTTCTTCCAGGCTTTAGATCATTTTTGTGAGTCTTCTGTACATTAAGGCTAGGCGCACAATGTGGGTACTACAGTTCTGTGTATTATTCCATGACTGATCTTCCCAATGCAGTGCCTGTCCTCTTTCCGTAACTAGCCTTACCCCTTTGTAGGGAAGTACTGCATGGGAGCACTGAGTGGTCTTTCTCTGCTTGTTATTTTTGTGACTGGCATGGTACTGCTGCCCCCTTCAGATTCTGCTTTTTTTTTTTTTCTGTAGCTGTGGCTTGAATGTTCATTTCTGCAAAACCCAAACCCTTTATCTTTTTTTAGCTGGATTAAGGTACATTTTGTTTAAATGGGTTCAGTCTATTTTCTTTTATTTCTTAACAGCCAGTTACCTTGTTTAGCCTGGAAAAAAGGGGAGACCTTGTTGCCCTCTACAACTACCTGAAAGGAGGTTGTAGTGAGGTGGGTGTTGGTCTCTTCTCCCAGGTAACAGACAATAGGACAAGGGGGAATGGTCTGAAGTTGCACCAGGGGAGGTTTATATTAGACACTAGGAAAAATTTCTTCACTGGAAGGGCTGGCAGACTTTCATTTAGCAAATATTTTGTTGATATCCCACACTCTTAACTTTTTCAATGGAATCTAAGTGTTGATCTTTCCAGATAAATTATGAAGAGTGATTTAGAGAGTCATTAATGACTACAACATTATTGTGCCATAATAAAATAGTAGGGGTTTTTTTTAAGTTTCTTTCTGAGACATTGAGAAGGAAAGAATCAGCCCTGTGGATGATTTACTTCAGGTTATTGTAAAAAGAGTTGTGTCTCAGAGAGAATTTAAATATCTCATCTAGTGGGTAGTACAAACAGTCCTATCAATAAGTGGCTAAACAGAAGAGGTGATTAAAAGCAGAAGGTGCTAAGATAAGAATGCCTTCAAAATCAGTATTATGAAACATAACATAATTCAGTAGTCCCCCGTGTAACTTTAACATACAGGTCAGGGAACTGACTAAAGCATAGACTGCACTCATCTCCTCTGACTGTAGAAAGAGAGAGTCTCATAGAGAATCTGTTTTATTCATCACATTATTAAATTTAGACTCTAATATATGCAACCATCCTGGTAATAAGTAGGTCTAAGACAAATCTCTTTTGTTGGAAGTGCATCACTGAGTGTGCAAGAGTTAGCGTGAAGTTCTCTACCTTACATAAAAGCCCAATGTATATATCATTGTCCTATGACATTCTGTTACTATAGGCTATAGTACAGACAGCACACATGTTTCGATGAAAATTATTATTCTGATTGTGTCGATGTTTTCAGCAGTGCATTTAAAAATCATAAGCACAACAGGTCCCACAGACACCATAAGTAAGAAATCTTAGAATGCTATCACGGGCTTTCTAATGCAAAGTGCGGGGCCTTGCCATGAAAAGCTGAATGTCATCTCCTTTTAAGGAAGCAACAAGAGAGCTCTGAACTGATAACAAACTGGTAATATCCAACTGTTAAGGCAAAATCCAAAGCCCAGTGACATCAATGGAGAAACCTCATGGATTTCATGGGGCTGTGGAGTGGATACTTAGGCACGTTCAGCAAAGCACTTACACATATGCAGATGGTCCTCATTCTCCAAATCATTTAAGGTCTGAACTTTCAGTAAGTGCTCACAGCTCCATTGAAGTCAATTTAAACGTATTTTAAAGTGGTTTGTTGAACTGGGAGGAAATGATAAATCTGGGCCTCAGTGAACTTTATGGAAATGCATGATGTACTTAAATTTAACATATTTATGTAGTAAACTCTCAAATTTCTCCACTGAGTCCAATTGAAAAATGAATAATACATAACCTCTGGCCCTGTGCTTCTTTTGAGTTACAGAGGCCAAGCAGCCCAGAAGCTAAATGGTTACCTATTTCTATGCCAGTCTTTTCCCCAAATCCCAGTAGGAAGTTTCTACTTAATGGAGAGACTAAACTTCTGTATTCAGCTTTCTATTCATCCCTTGCCAAGAGTATGGAAAACAGAAAATGGAGCTTCAGTCAGGGAAAAAAATAATAAATTTGTTAATTTGAACCATTTCTGACTAGATCAATTCATATGCCCTCAGATTATGATTGCCTTCATATAAGTCGGACTCAAAAGTTGACAACTTCCATAAACTCTCCGTCAATGAGAAATACCAGTTATGTATAAAATTTAGTGCTTAATACAGTTTTTATTTTATTGCTAAAGGTTTCTGTGTAGCTGGGATGATTTAAGCAGTCAGTAAGCTTCAAGGGAACATGCATAGTAAAATGAAGAACAATATCTTGCTCTTCTCTGTAGCTCTTAACTTTGCCAAGAAATTTATTTCTTCCGATGTCTGGTTTTGTAACAGGAACTCAATTCTGTGAAGTGAGAAAAAGAAAAAAATCTAACATAAACTTTTTAAAAGGCAGACTTCTTTTCTATTTTATTCAAATATATAAGCAAAGAAAAAATAATCATGCAATATTTCTACTTGAATGAGATTTATGGGCCACTTCTGACAACTACCTACATGTTGAAATGTACTTAATTCTGTGAGTGATCTCCAGAGCTTCAGATTTGTTTCCAACCATTTTGTGTCTTATGCTGCTAAATTCTATAACTCTGCTTGCCAGACAGCATTTAGTAAAGAAAACGAGATGGATTTATCTATTCTGAAAATAGTCAAGGTTTCTGCTACTGTTGTTAAAGCCTTAATATTGTAAACACTGATGTATCAGATTTACCTATGAAAGTCAAATAGGATGACTCACAAGAATGAAACAGTATAGCTAAGTATTAGGTGTATAGCTATAGGCATAAATTACTGCCTTGCTCTATGGTATACAATTGTACAGACTAGACAGAAAACTGCTGCTCCAGATATGCATTTGTAGGCACTTTCAGTCTCACTACCTATTGTCAAAGGCAGAAAAAATATCATGCTGTACACAGTGCAAATGATACCTTAAAGTAATTGATATTATTAAAACTGGCTTTCTTCTCATTGTGAAATTCAGCACTCCTGTAAGTTAATAACTCAAGTAAGTGAATGGCTGAAATAAGTGATTCTGAAGGGAATATCTTTCTTCAGATCAGAATTTGGATGAGCAGGAAAAGTTATATGGGTATACTGCAATTAAGAATTTTTTTATGATTATTAAACAGTCTTTGCAAAGTCTTTAAAAAAAAAAAAAAAAACAGGCAATGAAAATGTGTCATTTTTTTTGTACTATTTTTTCCCTCAACCATGGCAGGAAGCCAGATGAAAAGCAGTTAGAAAAGAAGGCAGCTCTGGCAAAAGTTTTGCTGGCATGCAACATGAGAGAGGATGATTTCAGAGGTATTATTATGTTTGTCATTTTAATAGAGTTACTGGCCCTGCATTAACAGAAAGTGACTTGTGGAGATATTTACCATAGTTACCTGTCATCTGTATGTACCAGTATCTAGGGTGTGGGAGATTTTCACTAAAGGCAAGTTTCAGGGTTGGCCTGAAGCTATATGATGGTTTTTGCAAGCATTTAAACAGAGAACCTTGAGATCTATATAAAATCTTGAACATAGACCTACTTTCAGGCTTCCTCGCATTTGAGTAGCCCTTGCACTCACCAGATTTGTTATAATACACAAGTGCTCACAGCTGAATACGTGCATTGTCCATTTAAGACTTGTCTGATCAGTATGTTGCATTGCAGCCTGTGGCACACCATTTTGGTACTATACCTGAAATACTCTTACTGCAATCCCAATTAAAAAATCAAAGTTGGGATCCTAATATCAAGTGGTACTACCTCAGATTAACTACCTGGTATCAGCTATTGTGTCGGCTAACAAACATAAATTTTGCTGGAGAAAAGTCCCTTTTAACAAATAACATTCTGTCCTGGAAGCAACTGTTGGAATGTATTTTACCTCTCCACACTGCATAAATGCAAACAATGGTAATGCATCTCCAGGATTTTTATGTCTGTTAATCCTGGGTTGTAATGACACAATTTAATCTAAACTATAAAATAATGATATTTTTATATCTGTATTTCTACTTACATATATATACAGAAATGAACACAGAGCTATGCAGATGTAAATACATACCTGTGATTATAGTAAAGATACATTACTTTTCACCTTTAGATTGCAGAACAATCAAGAAGAAGGTGAGTTTACACCTGGTTTATACCTGGAGAAATAAAAGAAGATGTGAAACACATTACATAGTAAGTCACTTGCTAAACTGGGAAAAATATCTCGTTCGTCAACTGCAGGCTCCTTCTATCCACTTGGATACACTGCTTCTCCTAATTTAACCCCTGCTATGGAGTGGATTAGAAAAGCGTGATAAAACTCACCTCAGGTGTTCAATCCACTGTCCTGACTGAAAAAAAACCAAGAGCAACAAACCCTGTCTGGCTCCTGTCCCATCCCCCCCCTCCCCACCCCTGCAATACATACACTGTAAAACAAAGGCTAATATCAGCAAAAGACTAGAGAACTGGCCATAGGTCTCACAAGCATTTGTACCAGGGCTGCTTTCCTCCTCCTCACTCCCCAATAATTAACTGTCATTTCTGCACTTCCTCATCTTCTTCGTATTGATCTTTCATCACATAATGGGTGCAAACAGCAAGAGGAAGGCTTAATAACAAACATTAAAATGAATAAATAATTACAGCCACAAATCTTCCTCAACCAACTGATTATTTGTTCAGTGACAATATTACAAGAAATTGGCTTTACATAATTTAAAAGGACACTAGCAAGTGGGGATTTTTTAATGGCATTTTTCCTCTCTACACTCTCTGAAAAAGTGTGGGGGGGTTGGTGGTCTTTTCTTTAAAAGACTACAAGGACTTAACTTCCTAATCACTTTCCCAGCATTTTTGTGATATTCAGTACATTTCCGAGGAAGTAAAAATGGCTTATCAGTGATCAGGAGCGAATTACCTCTCTCAAAGTTCTACAAGAGCATTGACCCAGGGCGTATGTGTGCCTGATTTTCCTGTCCTGAACTTGGCTCTCTTACAGGTCTGAAGGACAACAGCTCTAAGCAAGCTGGTGAGAGCAAACAAAAGTGAAAGACTGAAGGAGAGGTGAGGTGAAGAGACCTTGGGCGAGGAGGAATCTTCCTATATGGAAGGACCTGAATTCATTCTCACTTCTTTCTGTTTAGCCACATGATGGGATAGGAAAAAGAACAATGTTTAGTCTCCTACAGTCTGCAAAGTCAAGGACCCTCCTGCCTCCTCCTCTGCAGGACAGAGCTCAAGCCTGTGCCCTGGCCCTTGCTTAGGTGCACCTGCAATCCTGTCCTTATTAGGATAGATGACACTTTTGTGCATGTGGCTCAGTATCAATAAGGGCTCAATATTCCATAGCTGATTTGGAAATGAAGCTCACAGTGTCATTTTAGAAGGTGAACATGAGGGAATATCTGCCCTTAGTGTGGGAATTTTGTGCCGTGGTGACATGACAGGTCTCTGGTACAAGCTTGATACATTATGCTTAATTCAGAAATTCACTTTAATACAATCATGCTTATCACAGAGACTACAAGCATCAGCATCATCAGGGGCATGAAAGTTTCCTGTTGCCTCTGTCTTAAATGGTCTCTGACCTTAATGCACATGATTAGCTATTTCAGAGCTGTCATGGGGCTTCCTGATAGGAACACCTATCTGTGACATGTCCCAGACCCCTGAAATGAGAAGAATTAAGAATACTAGATTGTTTTGAGACAAGATTTTGAAGGTGAAAGGTCAAGTGTGCTTTATTCATTAACGTACTTGTCGTTCAGAAAGCTCTGTAACTAGATGTCCACATGTTGAACAAGTAATGACCTGAAAATGGCATGATTTACAAGATGATATGCTGGCAGAAAGTTTTCTCACACCTCCCAGAAGTGCACTTTCCAGAAACCCACTGTACATAAACATAAAGGTCTGCAATCTGTCAGTTAATATTAATGTGGTCATTTGCTGGTAAGTTGCAATAACATGATGCACATGGGACTTGCTACACTGACCTTTTTGGTGGAAGTGATTCATTAAATGGTCACTCATTTAGACAGCAGTAACTATTTGCACAGCTATTAACATTTTAGAACTTAACTAAGTATTTATTGCTTTCAGAAAGAAATTTTTTACCAAGGTTAGCTGAAGACCAGGTTTTTCATTATTCAATAAAGGAAAGAATTTGAAATTCAGGAGCATCAGTTACAAAGGGGTGGGACATTTTGTACAAAATGGCTAACTTCAGATTAGTCTAAATGGCTAAGCTATTATCTGTGTGCTTTTGAGCCCCTGGCTACAAATCATTGCTTTCACTGTCAAAGGCTAAAACAAAATGTTTCTTTCTTTCCTGGGCTGTTTTTATCTCCTTCATTCCCACACCGTTTAAGAATACAGAGAAAGCATGGAAAGTGATGAGAGCTGTTAAATCACTAATAATATGCCCCTAAACCAAGAGACATCAATAGGTACTTGCTTCTGTCACCAGGTTTACTGACTTCTGCTAATCTGGGTTTAAATTTTCACAAAACCAAACTCAAATATAGTTACAAAAATTCCCATAGGAACATACTGATTTTAGCAAAATTCTAACACAAAGTCATTTTCCTTGATGTCCTGATGGGTACCAGGCACATTTTCTTTCAGTTTGCCTTCAAAATTCCTCAGAAGTGTCCCAGAGGGCTGGCAGAAGCTCAGGGCTGGCAGATACCCATAATCATGTTTTATTGTTTCTCTACTTGCTTGGCCTCCATCCCTACGTTAGTGCCCTGGGATTGTTAACTCCTGTCTCCACCCATTTTAACAGATGTGGGACTCCCTCTGCTTTTGACTGGTAGAATGGTCTTGCTATTTTGTGAAAAACTTTGAAATTTGGGTGAAACAGAAGATATTTTGGTCTTAAAGTGTGTGGGAGAGTCCCTGGTCAACGTTGCAAGATTTCAGTCCGGCCACTGATCAAGTGGAATTATGTACATGGATATGGGGGAATAGCATGTTACTTTCTCTTTTATTTAATGATTTCTTGTTCCACATTTGGAGGTATGTGACCACAGGTCAGTCACAAAAGACAGTGGCCCTTTGAGCACTGCGTGGCACAAATGTACATATTCTTACTTTCTTCTGTTTTAAGTTTCAGTAGTAGCAAGTAATTTAATACTCCTGAGATGTCAAATAAGAACCTAGAAGCAGAGCCTCACCACTAAATCAGCCACAGTATCCTTCCAGCAGAGTGGCATCTTTTCAAATTTCCCAATGCACTGCCTCCAGAGATGGTGTGATGAGGCATGCCATACATGACCAGCCATCAAATATTAAAAGCACCACAGGAGTGACAAGATTGTTCAGTTGAACAGTTACAGTCAGTCTGGTTAGCAAGGGATCCTTCTTTGCTTCCCAATGAACTGTTAAAGGGCTTAAATTTTTGCACACATCTCCAGTGTCTCCTCTATTTGCAAAAAGCACTTGCATTAAAGCAAATCTAGGAAAACACAACTCCACTGGGAAGTAGAGCAGCCATGCAAAATCATTATCCTAACAGCCCTAAACACTCCAAACTAGACTGTTGTTTCATAACATGTTGATCACAGCAAGGCTGAGTGGCATGTGCATGTGCTGTAGATATATGGTACATTTGCTTATAAATGAAGTGGGGAAAATGGTCAGGGGAAAATTAGCTCTTAGGCTGGCCCAGGGGTAGCAGAGTTCAAGCTGATTTAACCACACATACATCCACAGACTAGCATGACAGTTTACTATCTCATGTTTCACTTTGCTTTTGCAGAATGAGTGTGATAGTCCCCTTTTCATAGCATTATTATGAGAAGAAAATGAACCTTTTTGTTAGTTTTCATTCACTGTAAGACACTTACTGATGTGCAAACATATAGATTGACACTTCAACCTGAAAACAACTTTAAATGACTAAGTGCCATTTATTTAATATATATAAAAGAATTCGAAACTATGGTAACAGACAGCCCACGGATTAGTTACATTATTATGCCAGCATAAAAGAAAATAATAATTAGGAATTAGAAAAAATACAATACAGCTCTTGTATAAGACAAACTTCACTATATGAAATCATTGTTTTCCAACTCTTGCTTTGCTTTCCTTTTTTTTTGGTATTTAGCAACATTATTTCATGAGTACTTTACACTATGTTCAGTATTAATGGCATAATTAGCTGTGGAAAATATTTAGTTGTCGACTTGTATTTATTTATGTTCCTGGGATCATGTAAAGTTCTGCTACATTAAAATTTAATTTGAAAGAAAAAGAATTTTATTCATTTTTCAGTGTAATGACCATTTCTGCTTGGCTTATATGAATGATAAAATATTGTTTGAACACACTTTTCCATTTGTTTCCCAGGCATTTATGTAAACTCCTAAAGAAAACACTGAAATGCTTTGTTGGCTGACTATTTGACAAAAGAATTGTAGACACATATTTTATTCTCAGCATCTTGTCAGGAAATGTACACAGTCCCATCCATTATTTAGCACTTAATTTCTTAATCGACTGATCGATTGATTTGGGGTTATTTTACACTGGGATTAACATGCACACACACAAAAATCTTGTCTCTATTGTAAATTCAGGAAAGTTGTATCAGAATGTAAAATTTTCTGGTGCTTACAGATGTAGATTGAATCTGTCATGGGTTGGCAACTGCTGAAAATAATTCATTGCTTGTAACATAAATATTTTGGATCAAACCTCAAAACTCATTTGATTTGGTGTGATTATTCCTTCCATGTTCAAAAGAATGTGGGGCCATTCTGTGAGGAAGAAAACTGTGTTTATTACATAATTTCTTCTGAAGAAATTATTTCTGAGTCTAGAAACAAAAGAAAGCAACTGTCAGTCTCAGAAACCCAATGTTCTTCGGTGTCATAATGTTTAAGGTTCTCAGACCTTTTCACTGCATTTCTCCTCACAACTCACTCACTGCAACTCAGTCACAGGATGACTGTGAGACTACATGGTTGCTCATGACAATGGGATGGGTAGGCCTTCGGTTAGATGGAATATGAGTGCTGTTATGACCCCTAACTGATGGATATTATATCCTCCTTGTGACCCAGAACTTACAGACCCGCAAGTCCCGAGTCCCAGGTCTTAATGACTTAGATTCACTTGCTCTTCCTACTGTACTGCTGAGTTTACTTCAAAAGTTAGTTTGGGTAATCTGGAGAAACTCAGTGGAGCTGCTGTGGTCCCCCTTGAGTCACAGTCTGGATATATTCCACCCACTACATTCAGCAGTCCGGTTCTAGGTCTGTAATACCAGAGATGTGGGGCTATATGATTTGCTCAATGCTCTTCTGTGCTATTTATTCCTTAAAATTGCAGCATTTTGACAATTACGCCACCAGGGTTCTTAAGGAGTATTCAAAATAATATTTTTTTTAACTAAGCTTTGGCTTGAGCAAACTACTTGCATACAGAGCAAAATAACAATGTTTATCTAACCAAAAAGCCCTTGCACAGCTTTTGAACTTATGCAATGGCAAGTACTAAGCAGGATGTTAAATGGGGCAGTTGCATACCTCCATATTTTATCCATATGTTTCCTTCACTTATTGCATTTGATAATATGCCAGTTTTGTGTTCAATGTTCCCCTTCCTGTTGAATGTGTGATTGTGCACAAAGGCAAAGACTCTCTTTTCAGTGAATAGAGAAAAAGAAAGAAGTTATTGTAAAACTGGGATTAAATCCAGCCATGATGGGCCAAGTTTTGTGATCAGATGTGCTTGCAGGTCTCCAACTGCCTTTCACTGTGTTCTGTACATAAGCATCCAAGAGTGAAGCGGAGTCTCTCATATTTGGATTTTTTAGTGGAGCAGGTTGTACACTGAGAATACTGGGACATAGACCAATATGGGAGGCAATCCAAAGCCTAAGAAAGCTGCCACTGTGCTAACTGAACTGCCTGAATTAAATCCCAAACTCCTCAGCATCAGATGCTCCAGTGATTTCCACTTCCATCTGAATGTGTTCCACATTTACCATGAGGTTTACCTTTTGGTTTTGGAAGCCCTCTTTCCCCTGTTGATTTGACTGTGGTAAAACAACTTGCATGCACACAAACATATGCAAGTGAAAGGAAAAGAAACGGGCAGGGAGAAGGGGGGGGTGATGGGGACCAACAACTTGTTTATCAGATTCAAGTTGAACCATCTGTTGTTAATGATTAGATCTTCAGCTTCCAATTTTCATTTGAATGTTATTGCTCATTTCTAGCTGGGTACCGAAACGTCACTTACCACTGCATGCAGGATTCTAAATAAGAGACTATTTAGATTGGAAATCTGTTGGAGGAGGAAATTATGTTCCCTATTATACAGCAAAATACCTTTTCTAACACTGACACTTTCTGGTATTGTGTTGTTGACTTTTAGGGAAGGAGACTCAAGGTCTGAGGCTGAAAAATGAATCCACCAGTGGTGCAAATTACATTTGGACTAGAGGGGGTCTGGTGAATGTCAAGGGTCCATGTTCTGACCTCAGGCACAGTGGTGTAAAACAAGGAAAAAACCATAGTCATTGAGTGTCTATTCCAGATCTACAAAA
The DNA here is from genome assembly GCF_000687185.1 of Egretta garzetta. Lineage (NCBI taxonomy): Eukaryota > Metazoa > Chordata > Aves > Pelecaniformes > Ardeidae > Egretta > Egretta garzetta. Next base: position 5,907,245 of record NW_009270001.1, on the reverse strand, counting down.
AAGGGAAGGAATTCAGCATCTGACCGTGGAAGTTTAAGATGATGCTTACTATACCACACTGCCAGAAGATATATTTTAAAATAGAAATTACACAGCTTGCACCTGATTACACTTTTGTTGCTTGTTTTCACCCCTTCTAATTCCTTTTGTAAGTGTAGCATCAAAATAACAACTCTCAGGCTTAACCTGGGTGGATGCTTGCTCTGGTGGGGAGGGTAGGAACAAATGAAACCAAATGAACCTAAATCTCAAATTTTCATTCTCTCTTTATAAACCTATGAATGGTTATCCACAGCTTTTTTACAAAAAAGGTCAATGTCACTGCACTTATATAATCTATTGTGAGATTTTTTTTTTTCCTTGTACCATATTCTTTATATTCCTAACATTTCTGAAAGGCAAAGATGTGCTATTAGTTCTATTTAAAAAGAAAAATCACAGAATATTTCTTAACAACATTTCTCAGTTTGTAGCCCCTCTTTCTTTGATTGCCTATAAGCAATTAAAAGATGTTCCATCAAATTACTTCGAAGACTTAAAATTAAGATAAAAAAGCATGAATACATATATACACAAAGACAGACAAGCAAAAAACCCCCACCAAATCAATGAAATAAAAACCAGTATGAAGTCTAGCTTCATTGTGATTTGATTGTGTATAAAAATTATAGTGACAGCCCTGCACACGATGATCTATGTTGTTAGGGGTTTTTTTCCAAAAGAGGTTAGGTGGTCTTTTTGGCTTAAAATTTTTCTTAGCCAAGTGACAAGATGACATACCAAAGGACACCCGTAGCAGAAAATCCTAAAGTATTATCTGGGCACTGAAAAATCCTGCAACAATACGAGGCACTTCCTCCTCTTTTTAAGTTGGAAATGAGAAAAATCTAGAAGTATCCTTCTCCAAAGCACCTAAGTGACTTCTATATACACACATAAATCACATAGGTACTTTGGAGTCTAGATCCCACTGGGATCCTAAATGCTTGCATGATTTACGAAAATAGGACATATGAGGCTGTGTTACTTAGGTAATTTAGAAAAAAATTGGTCCTAAAGGAAGAACTGGTCTGATTGGTTTTTGCAGTTACTTTGTTTGCCTTACAATCATATTTTACTTATGGAATCTTTGTGTTCTTATGCTTGCAGCCTGTGACAGACCTTTAATTTACTGTTTTTCGCAGCTTGTATTCAGCATATAGAATTTGTTCTATTGATTGCAGGTAATTAAATTATATTTGTTTGTTTTCATTACCAATGTGGTTCATGTGAGAGTCTGACCTACAATCTCTATGGTAAATATAATAGTGTTTTATTTACACTGTACCTTGGTTTTAGCATCAAACAAATAGGATAGAGAGCGCTTGGACAAGTTGTTGGTTTGCATTAAAAAATGTGAAATACTGTACTACCATGTTGAAAAGCTGAGTCATTTATATTGTACTTTTTTTTAACATCCCTTGGAAAAAGAATAAGACATAGCAATTTACTGTTGAATCAAATGCACTTCCTATATCTTGTGTGTGGCAGGAAGAAATACATCCCTGCAAACTGATTTAAGAACTATATGTATATTAAAGCAATGTTATGCAAGCCTGAGAAATGCAAATCTTTACGGTTTCTGTGCAACAGAAGTAACAAAGATTAGAAGTAATACTGATGTGCAGCTAGATAATAGACTAATGAACAGGATGTTTGCAGTCCATTGAAAGAATAAAAAAGGTCTATGAATGTCACCTATGATATTGTATGTTGAATACTGTAGTCCTGGAAGTATATAATTAGAGAATTTTAAATTATGCATCTTGAACTAAAAAATGTCATATTATTAACAACTGGGGCTTGTTTCGTCTCTAATTTATGAACACAGTGATTAACCCATTAAAACGCAAACAATAGGTAGGTATACAGTATAAGAATTATATCTAACAGGAAGATCCATAATGTGGTGTAAAAGAACTGATGAAATGAACAGTAGTTCATCAGGTAGTGGAGGCGCCACCCCTGGGAACATTCAAGGCGAGGTTGGATGGGGCTCTGCACATGATCTACTTAAAGTTGTCCCTGCTTACTGCAGGGGGGTTGGACTAGATGACCTCTAAATGTCCCTTCCAAACAAAAACATTCTATGATTCTATAACAGGAAGGTAGTCATACCACGTGGTCTCTAGATTCAAGTGCTTGGAAAGTACTATTTGGCTATGGCTTTGCAAGAATACCTAATGGCATTTTGCACCTGCCCTCAGCTGGACAAGAGCACGCTAGCCCAGTTGCTACAAGAGTGAGTCTGAAAACAGATCCTGGAGCAGTTGCCTGTGACTAGCTGAACCATGAAGTGCCATTAACATGTGGAAGTCCCTGGAGAGCCTGAAGGCCCAGTTATTTTGGGAATGCTATGCAGTTAACATGACCAATGGAAAAAAACAACATAGCACAAACTTCTGAATTTCCTTGTCTCATAAGTGTGTAAAAACCCCAGCTAAAAATTTCTCTAGTTGTTGAAGTTCTTTAAAAAGGCCATGACATGACTGCTGACCTTCATATGCTGACATTGGCATTTTAGCTGAAAAAAATAGAAGCACATGTTTTTAATGTGAAAGGACTTGAGCTCAGTTTCAATAGATGGTGTGCCCATGAGTGCTGCTAGTAGATTAACAATGTGTGGATTGCAAACCAAAGAGCAATATGGTGTTATCTTATCTCCCTGTCCTTTATCTAGAGGATGACATTAAGGATTTAAGTGTTCAATAAACTGTACCTGTCTTAGATTAGGAGACATTTTAACAGAGAAACATTGCATTGTTACAGAAGACCTTATTTGTGGTTTGTCTAAAACTTTCAGCCCTCAGGGCATAATGCTTGAATGTAAGTGTAATAGTTACCATAATGACCAGCACACTGGTGCTTCAGTTGAGATGGTCTCCAGAAGTAAACGCATGAGCTGTTCTGTGTTTTGGAGCCAGTACTATATAGCTGGGGGCTATAATGTGCTTGTGTTTTCTGTAAACTGGGAACAACTGTCTTGTACAATTGCATTGCATTCTACACATTTCTCAACACTTCGGTCCACTTCTTGACTTCAGAAGAATAAAGCCTGTCTATAGCTTCTGTTCTGTGGGTTTTGAAATATCAGGAGACGTGTGACCTTGGACTTTGGTATCTTTGGGACTTAATACTTTTCACCCACTGAACTTTATCTGATTTTTAAAATGTTTTCTGTTTGGACAGCGAGAAATTAAAAAAAGAGAAACTGAAAAACACCCCCAACTTCTAAATCACATCTCACTTGAACATTTTCAAAATGCCTTGATTTTTGGAAAAACTTATATTTACAAGGATATACAGATTTAGAAACATTTTTATTTAAATAAAAAGAAAAAATAGAAGTATTTTATTTAAGGCACTATAAAGCAAAATATATGCTTAATCTTTAATCATGATTCCAATGAACTGCAACTGAACAAGGTAAAATGACTGTAGCTTATAACACTGTTCACATTACAATATTTAAATTGTGCCTGCACAGCATCAGGTTTGTCTCTCCAATCCCTATCCCTCCAAAGGCCAGTATGTTAGGGGTGGGTAAGAGGTTGGGAGGAGACATAGCTGGGTCAGCTGACCCAAACTGTTGAAAGGGATATTCCCTACCATATGATGTTGTGCTCATCAATAAAAACTAAGAGAAAAGAGGAGGAGGAGGATGGGGGTGGTGGGAGGTGGTGGTGGGTGGTGGTGGTAGTGAAAGGACAAACATTCATTATTAAGGAGTTTTTTATCTTCCAGATTAACACTATATGTACTCAGGCCCTACATCCCAGGAAGTGCCTGAACATCACTTGCTGATGGGAAGTAAAGAATAAAACTTTTTTTTCTTTGTTTCAGCATGTGGCCTTTGCTTTTTTTTCATTAAACCACTTTTATCTCAACCCATGAGTTTTTAATCTTCTTTTCTCCCACTGTTCTGCTGAGGAGCAGGAGTGAGAGTGGCTTTGTGGGCACCTGGCAGCCAGCCAAGGTCAACCCATCATGGTATCTTTCCAATTTTTGAACATTATTCTTGAACACAATATTCTTTGAACATAATTCTTTTTTGTTCCTGTATTATGAGAAACACTGAGTTGCTGTTCCTGTTTTACTTCTTGTTCACTGTCCTGGTTTCAGCTGGGATAGAGTTAATTTTTTTCCTAGCAGCTGGCATAGTGTTGTGTTTTTGGATTTAGTACCAGAAGAATGTTGATAACACCATTCATTATTAAGGAGTTTTTTATCTTCCAGATTAACACTATATGTACTCAGGCCCTACATCCCAGGAAGTGCCTGAACATCACTTGCTGATGGGAAGTAAAGAATAAAACTTTTTTTTCTTTGTTTCAGCATGTGGCCTTTGCTTTTTTTTCATTAAACCACTTTTATCTCAACCCATGAGTTTTTAATCTTCTTTTCTCCCACTGTTCTGCTGAGGAGCAGGAGTGAGAGTGGCTTTGTGGGCACCTGGCAGCCAGCCAAGGTCAACCCATCATGGTATCTTTCCAATTTTTGAACATTATTCTTGAACACAATATTCTTTGAACATAATTCTTTTTTGTTCCTGTATTATGAGAAACACTGAGTTGCTGTTCCTGTTTTACTTCTTGTTCACTGTCCTGGTTTCAGCTGGGATAGAGTTAATTTTTTTCCTAGCAGCTGGCATAGTGTTGTGTTTTTGGATTTAGTACCAGAAGAATGTTGATAACACACTGATGGTTTTGTTGTTGCTGAGCAGGGCTTATACCGGTGAAGAACTTTTCAGCTTCCCTTGCTCTGCCAGGGGCACAAGAAGCTGGGAGGGGGCACAGCCAGGACAGCTGACCCCAACTGGCCAAAGGGCTATTCCAGATCATATGATGTCATGCTCAGTATATAAGCTGGGGGAAAAAGAAGGAAGGGGGGATGTTCAGGGTGATGGTGTTTGTCTTCCCAAGTCACTGTTACACGTGATGGAGCCCTGCTTTCCTGGGGATGGCTGAACCCCTGCCTGCTGATGGGGAGGAGGGAATGAATTCCTTGCTTTGCTTTGCTTTCATGCACCGCTTTTGCTTTACCTATTAAACTGTCTTTATCCCAGCCCATGATTTTTCTCACTTTTACCCTTCTAATTCTCTCCCCCATCCCACCGGGGAGGAGCAAGCAAGCATCTGGGTAGTGCTTAATTGCTGGCTGGGGTTAAACCACAACACTCGTCATTCACCACTTATCATCATAGGTCATAGGTCTCCTTGGAAGGCTCGCTCTTGTCTCCCCAAAGCTGCACCCTTCTTTTTGAAGGAAAATATATTGTCTTGTACAGAATTAGTCCTAACCCAGGGACTTTTGTTCATTCCTTGTTGATGAAGGAGAGTGTGAAGGCCTCTGGATTCTAGGTGGTTTAATTACCTGCTTATCTAAATGTTATTGCACCTACGGACAGTAGATGTATTTTGACTGCATTCTATCACCACTATCAAATTAAATTCAGCAAAAGCCAATTAACTACTGTAAATTATTCTACTTCAATTAAAAGAAACAGAAATCGTGAAGGACTTTAATATATTAATTTTGATCCACAGACTTATGAGGCATCAAAAAGAAAAGTCAAATTCTTTTTTTTGTAAGAAATGAGAAATTATCTGGAAGGAATGCAATAAAAAATAAGGATCAGGCTAAGTGTCATTATCGTTTTAACTTAATTTGTCAACAGAATAATATATCTAGCTATATTACTCAGTTGACAAATCAATTACAGTTATAATGAAACTTCATACGATTTTACTTTTATTTAATTAGTTGCATCAATATGTTTTTTTTTATTTCAGTTGCACATGAATGCATCAAAATATAAATGATGGAATAAGGTTAATTATAAGCCCTCAAAACATACATATTTTAGAAACAAAAAGAAATTTACAGTGTAAAATGTTATAAGTAATGCAAGCTGCAAGATGGTTTGTTAAGCTGGCTAGAGGCCATTTTCTTAAATAATAATAATAATAACAACAATAATCCATGTCTTTGTCACAAGCTATTTGAATTTTACAGAACCATCTCAAATAATGGATGTGAAGCTATTCCCTCAGATTTTTTTTTTCTTCAAATCTCTTTGCTCCCAAGGGTAAGACATTTTATTCTCTGCAAAGGAATATGACTCCAACATGAAGATAGTGAGTCATCTCAAAAATGTTATCCGGTTCACTGGTGCTAAATACATTTGATGCATTATGCATGCAGGGGGGGAGTGGTAATTTAAGAGAAATTTACACTATGCTATTTTATGTTTTTTTTTTTTTTTTTTTTTTTTTTAAACACTGTTCAGTAGACATGTTACAATCTTAGCAACTGCTGCATCAAATGACGATTGTACTAACATTAAGCTATAGATCGCCTCCTTAAACAGACACTGGAAAATACATTTCTGTGGTGCTACACAGAGCTTTTAAAGTAGGCTGTTGTAATTATGCCACACAATTACCTAAGTGGCCCTGATTCAGGAATGTATTACTTATGCTTAAAATTAAATTAAAATGAAGCTTGTGCTTAAATACTTTCTTACATGAAGAAGGTGTCCTAATGTTTTCTGTTAGGTAAGAAATTGCTGTGTCAAATCTATAGGTACTTTATTCAGGTAGTCATTGTCATCTCCAGGAACACTGCACTCCAGCCCCAGGCAGATGGCATCCATTTCAGTTAGAACCCAAACAGCCATCACTATGTTCCCATCATTACAGATTTTTCTCTTCCAGTTGTGATGTACCACAGGGCACATGGACAGAGATGCATGCCTGGTTGTGGGGAGCAGGGGCAGTGGCCAGAAGTGTGATTTTCACACAGTAAAATGTCTTAAGAATTCTCTTCTCAAAGTTAGCCTGGACAAATCCTAGCCAGAGAAGATGGAGATTTATTTATTCCTTAATAGCTCCCAGGATACCTGTGTTCAGTTCCACATTTCTTACCCTTAAATGAAGCACTTTAATCAATATTATGATGGCCATTTAATAAGGGGAGACCATGGTTCTTATTTTTCTGAACATAAAAGAATTAAAATTTGTTAGACTGACAAGAGATAAAGACGGAGAGTCACAAAAGCTCTAAAACTTCGAACTGCAATTCTTTGCTCAATGCGTATGACATTTTCTTGGCTTCTCTTGTAAAGATTATTTCATGTAGAAGTCATACATTGCCTAGAGCTCAAGTTTACCCTTCTTCCAACTAGGTGTCCTAACACTGACAGCAGAAATTCATACTGAGTCTCTCTCTTTGGCATTTCATTCTCAGGTGCTTGACTCTACCCCTCTGTCTTGTGGAAGACCTATCTAAATGAGGACTGTGGAATAGAAAACTAGATTTACATAATCTAAATATGTTTGATAGTTTACCAGAACCACCTGTACTGGGGAGATGGAAAGCACAGTTGTGTGCAAAGTATTCCTAATGAAAAAAAAAGAAAAAAAAGAAGAAATGAAAATTCTTTGCTTCATCTGGTCTGCCTGGGATAAGGTGTGCCACTGGACAGCTCTGAGGGATCACTGTATTCCCCAGGAGAGAAGGGAGTGAGCAGGTATTTCCACAATGCAGTGCAAAGTGGAACAGAAATAAAATTTCAGACCACCAAAGGTGTTATGGCTACACAGCAGAGCACCTTCTGATTAATTGGTCATGATACCATGTTGGTGCACCTTAATGAAGTGGTTGTAGTTATTTCAGCTCCAGAATTAACTCCTGGGAACCACTGTTTGTGACTTCACTTGTGGATCCCCCTTTCTAATCCTGTCTCTTGCTTTCCATTTTCCATGTGGTAAATGAATAATTAATTACAGTAATGATAATATTCCCCTTGTATCAATCATTAGACTGTACAGCATGACCTCTTATCTCAGCCTTTTTAATACCAAGAAGGATTTTTTCCTTTACAAGTCAGTGGCTATTTATACAACTCTATTCCTCAGATATTTTTTAAAGCTTGGACTTCACCTCCTCTCCTTCAGAGAAGAGAGTCCTTAAGATATTCTTCTGCACTGACAAGAGAATTTTAAGAAGTCAGGGAGCCAGGCCATACCACAGCAGTCAATTTAAGTGCCTGTACCATCAGTTTATGCAACGTGAATATTCAGGTACAAATTCGCAGAGACAGTACTTCACTAAAGCTGCAACATGCACATGAATTTTTGCTGCTTTTGCTGACTCTCTTCTGGAGTGTTTCCTGTTACCAATTTATCACAAAGATTGAGGTCTTAGTGTCTGCTTGGGAACAGTCAGGAAGATGTAATGGGTCAGATATTTGAGATCTTGCGGGGGGGGAAGGAAAAAAAAAAACCCACACCCAAAGAAACGAAGAAGTCCTTTTAGGCATTTTGTTTTTCTGATATCATTTTTGAAAATGATAAAATCCAAAAGTTTGGGAGATAAGATACAGGTTTCAAATTATAGATGTGTGACAAGGAAAACAATACATTGGATTTTTACCGATATATTGAGCAGTGAAGATCCTCTCTGTTTACAGACATACCAGTTGATAGTCTTCTTCTTTCAGAGTTTTTGAAGAACGTTGTCTGGAAATTGTTCATGGGAATTGTTTCAGTCCTTAAGGATGAATTTTCTACAAATACAAGTATCATCTCAGAGCATAGTAGACACAAATTTGCTTATTTTCTGTAATAATACAAGTGTTTCCATGTCTACCATTTCCTAACTGATAGAATTTTTATTAAATAGAAAAAAAACCCCATGTTCTTCCCTTCCCTTCTTTTCTCTTCCCTTCTTTTCTCTTCCCTTTTATTCTTTATTCCTGTCCCTGTCGCCCCCAGATTAATGTTTTTTTGCATTAGAAAAAGTTTTCAGTGTTGTTCAAGTACATTACTCTGAACTATTTGTGCAAATGCTCCCCAAGGTACAAAATAAAAATATTTTAAAAACAAACTTCAAAATTTTTTCATATGTAATGAAATTGTAAGTACATTGAACAGGTAAAGTATGTTTTAGAAGGTATATTGAACAGGTAGGTATATTAATTTGATTATATATAAATTCAAAGGTGAAGGAGAGGCTATTCAGATGCTATTTTTCTCATCTCTCAATTTCAATAACTGTTTTAAGTCAAAGCAGTTGCTCTGAAATCAAATGGCTATGAGTGAGTGGGAATTCAGGAATGCTGAAGTGATATCTTGGCAAAAGTGACACTGTATCTATACATAGACCTGGTTCCTGGAAATAGTTGTGGGTCCTTACATTTCTTATTCATCACTAGCTTCATCAGTTCCAAATGCGCTGACCTTATATGCCCAAAATTAGACAAAGCAAATTTAAGTTTAAACTCAGAAGTCGGGAAGGAGGGGAGACAAGGGGTGGAAGAAATGTGATCCATAATAAAATGTGCAGTTGTTTTTTCAAATAAATTTTGAGAGTGAATTTTGATAGATGGAGAGAAGACTATATTTACAAGTGGGTCTATAACCACTGGTGCAGCTTTCCTTGGAAATAGCAAAACACAATTTGTTGAAAACTATCCTGATGGTAATCGTAACAGATTGATTTGCGTTACAAGGAAACTTTTTTCTCTGAATTGTGTTGTGGTTCTAAAAAGTCTTTGTAGTGCAATTCTTTTTGAATGTATCCACAGTATAAACCTTGACATCTCTTGTGAAAGACGAGTGTGTCTTTGTTGCTACTTTTGATGGAAAAGCACGGGAACGGATGAAGCTACGAAAGTGAACACACTGAAGATGAAAGATAGAGTTCAAGACCTTGCTCTGCTCCTCTGGATGCTCTTTCTCATCTAGATCACTAATGAGAAAATTTTATTCTTCAGATATAATTACCTAACTTGCTACAGAGGTCCACAAAAATAAGAGATAAGCAGATCCCTGTGTTATACTTACTGGTGTGGGTATTGAAACTCTCTTCCCACAACTGTCATGGACACAGACACCAAAAAATTGTGCATTGCCACAGCACCCAGGGCTGTCTTAGTCTTTTCTGCAATCTGCACTTTCCTAAAAGTTTTGTTGGAGGCGAGCTCTTGATTTGACACAGAATCTTAGAAAATAAGATTTAAAAAAAATCACACACCATGTTCAGCTTTTTCCCCCTCTTTGTTCTCAGCTTCTCCCCCCCCCCATCCCATCACGTCTCCAAATGCCTCTTCACCTCAGTAAGATTTTGACATTTGGGAAAACTTGCTTTTAAAAAAAAGGATAAAACAGTTTGGCACAAGGGAGCTGCAGCTCTTCAGTTCCCATTAGAATTTCTGAAACGACAATAGCTGAAAGGTTAGGGCAAAACCTATTAGAAAAGAAAAGTTGAGGTAAATCAGGTGAGCTCATCGAAGAAAATAGGGA
>NW_009270001.1:5863793-5896866 GCF_000687185.1 Egretta garzetta | reverse complement strand
TGGTTCCCTTTTGGGATTAGGTCTAATTAAGGTGAGCAAGCAGCTGTGCCTGTTTGGAATAACAATTGTGCTAGCATGTCACTTTTTTTCTGCTTAGTTGAAATTTATATAGTTTGGGAATGGTGGATGTAAGAAAATTAGAGCTCATTTAGAATCTGTTGAAAGGACACTGCGCCTTCATTATTAGTTTTGCATCTGAATTTTCCTGGGGCTGTCCTCTCACTGTTATAGGTAATGGATTTTTCCCCAGATGTAATTGGATGAGTTTAATTTTTTCTTTCATTACCTGTCTAGAAGCCCTCTGCCCCTATTTCCCTTTGTGTTTTATTAGGACTGTAACCCCTATTTAAATAAAGGCTTTGATTGTGATTATATATGTTCAATCAGCACTTTCTGATTGAATAGTTCTGGTCACACAACACTCTTGCCTAGCATTTTTTACTAATTACATTTTAGCCATGGTTGTGTACTGTAGAACATAAAACAGTGTTTGTTTCGTACCTTTAAACTCTGTCTAAAAGTTTGTATCTCCCATGGGCCAAAATATTTACATCAAAATTAGGCATTTTCTGATACTGTGGCATATAAGCTAACCTATAGGTCATTCTACCAGGTTACAGTAGTTGCCCACTAAAAAGATGTAGTACTATTATATCCTCTCCAGAGTCTTTGGATATTTAAATTGAGTTGGTTAGTTTTTAAAGTCTTCTGTACTTTTGTTTTTTGGAGCTTTCTTGTGGGTTTGGGGTTTTGTTTTGGTTGGTTTATTCGTTGTTTGGTGGATTTTTTTTCAGTTTCAAGATATCTGTTTTTCCATTTACATGTTTTAAAACTACTATTTTTGTGTAAAAACATGTTGAGATTTCTGCTGTCAAAAATGACCATACAGGAACAGATTTGTTCCTTACAAACCTCTGATTTATTCTGATGTAATGGGTCAAAGACACGACCAAATCAAAATGGTAGTGTTTCACATCATTCTGCATTACCCTTTTACACCTTTCAGGAAAAGTGATTACAAAAACCTGAAAAAAACCCCATATCTAGTCTGACACAACTTGCAGATGCTCCTTACACCACATCTTCAGGTCTATAGCTAAGGCTAAAGAATCTGGCTTACGATTTAGCAGTGGGGAATGTACCAGAAACTCCCAGTTTTTCTTGTAACTGGGAAAGGGACCACTTAGGTCTAGACCTCTAGTCTAAATTAAACAAAGCTATCACTAGCTGTGGGATATATGAACCTCATACTAGCTTACAGAATCTGCTTTTTCAGGGTACCAGTGGTTAGGGATATTGAATGGACACTTTATTATCTATATATTTCCAGCATTATTTTGCTATCTGCAGATGCAATTCAAGCAAATCTATTTCGTATTTCAGTTCTGAAACATTTTCATCCATCACATTATTACAAAATGACTAAACAGTGGGTGGTTATAAAAGATCACTATTGGAAAAAGCTTACAGATTGCTTTTATTACCACCCTATTGTGCATACAAACAGCTTGTATCCCTCTATACATATTTATATAACTTAGATTCTTTAGGATTCTTTTATCCTGAATAATTGCAACACCACAGAAAAGCTACTTCAAAACCAAGAAACAACCTCAATGTAAATTAATAATAATAATAGAACCCTGTCAGTATAAAGAAACAAATAAATACATACATACATACATGAGTAAAATTAAGTTTTTTACCTTAAGAATACATTAGTTACTGCATTTCTCTGGAGAATTGTCATCAGACATAACATGATGAATTTGCAACAACTGCCAAAATTCCTAGTTTCAGAGCTCAAAAGGCAAAGCATCAAAGATTTTACTGAAAAAACAAACACTGCCTCTAAAAGCAGGGGGATGAGAAGTCTTGAGAGCATAGCGAAACATTACATTAAATCGTCAACTTGCAACATTCCCAATAAATAAGTTTTAGAAATTCTTGTACCCACTTTACCAGTTTGCTTTGTTCCACCCATTTTGCTCCTTGGTTGTTCCTGCTGCATACTTACTGTCTCCAGTTCTCCCTAAACCAAATTTTCTGTTTGGTGATGATTCTTAGGTCTAATTTTTAGGAATAATATAGACACAAACTACTTCCTAACAGCCCAGGAGCAAACTTTTTCCTTGCCATAGACCACAAAGACAATACAGAGCTGAAGATCCACTCAAAGAACAGAGTAAGGGAAGAAAGTAGTATAGAGGTCAGATAATTTGGGAAAAAAAAAAGCAGATGTGACCTCAGAATGACCAGCACTATGAGCCAAATGCTGGCTCATACCTTCCACTGTATGTCTGCTAATAGTTTCTACAGTGCATTTAGAAAAGCTTCATTTTTTCTGCAGAGTACATGAAGACGGTATTTAGCACAATTATTCCAAAAGAAAATATATTGAAGTTAAATAGAAGTTTTATTAGTGATTCCTATGGAGCATAATGATATTAATAACAACATTTTTTGAAAATTGTAGCAAGAAATTCTGACTAACAACAGATTTCTTGCTGTCCTCTTCCCTTTTCAAAGTATTTTCATAGCGTTAATATTGATAAAAAGTGAGAAATATCAGTGTCTTGTATACCTAACATACATATTGCAAGCATTCATGCTTTATTTTCAATCAAAAATACTAAAGATAACCAGTGAATTTTACATTATATTCATATTGCAAACAGCTTTGTGGACATCTAACTAAAAGCTGTAACGAAGTTATATCAAACAAACAAGTAATGAATTTTTAATTTTATTTTCTTGAGGATGAATTTTCACAATTCTTTTTTTCTGTCCTCACATTGAAAACAGCATGTGCTACTATGTACGAGTCTAGTTAAAAGTGAAATGAAAAATAAAAGACAAATGGTTTTCCTAGGGAAAAACTAAAGTGCATATTTTTTTCATATTGCTATTTTTTTCAAAATCAAGAGACTAACAATTGTTTGGGGTGTTGTTTTTTTTTTTTTTTCTTTTTTTTTTCCGCTCAGCTATTCTTTTGCTGTTTTGTTTTTAAGGAATTGCTTCCCAGAAGTTCCAAATCTCACACGCAGAGACATGAATATTTTCCTTTTGCCTTTTGAAGCATATTCTAAATATTATTTTGAGCTTCTTTGGTTGGTTACATCTCTTAGTAGCTAATAAAGGCATTGTTATAATATTTTCAGTGCAAAAGGATTCCAGACTTCAGTGCTTAATGCAAATGTCTGTTTTGTAAAAGGAATTAACAAATTTACTCATTACGAAGTTCTCTGCAGAATTATAGCCACCAATATACTGCTAAAATTAGGGTAGTCATCTAACCTAACTCTATAACATTTCATGTTATAAGGAAATTATCCTCCACCCTCCAATAACCCTTTTGGGTGGAAACTTAAATTTAGCAGAATATAATTATTAGGAATATGCAAATAATAGATTTTTAAATTAATATTCAAATAGAATCTCTCTGATTATTTTATGATCTCTTATGACAAATAGTCATGAGTTCTTGTTTTACTAACATTAACACTTCCAAAACTGAAAATGTATTTTACAGAGTTTATTTATTGGATTAACATTTTTTTTTTCTATTTTTTACTGAGCAACTTATCCAGGTAGTCAGGCTTCATATCCAATTTCTCTGGTGCTCAGTAAAGTCATATCACTTTTATATTATTTTTAGGTTAAAAATTTCATCATACAGTTGCTTTATGATCTTCTACATTATTTTATGGGTGTATTGTAATTGTTGATGGGCATTACTACAGTTTCTGATGAAAAAAAAGAAAAAAAATATATCTATTTCTCATTGATAATGTTGACCCAAGAGAAATGGATATATAAATACCTTTTATTTCATCCTTTGGAAGGACATCTGCAGACAGATGTAGACATCTAAATTTAAGTAAAATATACTATAGGAGAAAATGGTGTCCAAACACCCATTATAGTTAATGGAGAACTAGTCAATGCAGACTCTGGAAGGATATATAGCTAAGAAACTGCAAAGGCTTGACTTAGGTGCCTTTATAATCAGCCAGGGCTATTTTACAGGCCCTTGCATTTTTTCTGCAGATGTCGCTCCAGTTTTAGGTGTTGTGTGGGTGTTATGTCCCACATCAACACTGATGTCTTTGGCAGGAATTTGGAAGGAACTTCGAATATTCTTCAAGTTGAATTTAACCTGAATAGTAACACACTCTAAGGATTTTACTTAAGCGATGGATAACCGGACATTTTAAATTATGATACACTATTTCTGTAAAAGTTGAGCAATATGCAGAAAAGAATTCAGTATTCAGGGAGGTAAAAGGAAAGAAGCAAAATAGAGATGGCTGCAGCACTATAGTTCAGATAGATCTCAGCTGAAAGAAGATGGACCTGGAAGAAATCTGTTTTGCATGAAGTTGGTCAGTTGTCCAGTGTGGAATAGACAGTCTGAAGAACTGCAGATACAATGACGCTGGATGAAGAAATAATATGAGCAATAGTAATAACAGCAGCATAATTGATAAGAATCATAGTAACTTTACATTTAATCGAAATGTTGAAGTCTATATTAACAACTATTTAATACCTCCAGTATTAATAAAAACTAGAGTCCAAATGCGTTATCCCTGTATAATCAAATCCAATGCATGTTCTGCTCCTGACTGTTATAGAGGGAATCCAGCTCACAACAGATAAAACTCAGCTAACTTCCACTCATGACTTACAATGTCTTTAGCAAAAGCTTATCACTAGAACAATGATGATGCCATATTACATCAGGGATAGGTCTGAGATTCTTTAAATGACTATCACTTTAATTTGCGAAGACCTAAGCAGAGACACTACTCAATTTGCTAGTATATGCTCTCTGTGCAATCCACTTAATGAGGTTAATAATGAGCATGGGCAGTATATTTACACTGAAATAAAGGTAGCTAACATTTCATTCATACATTTCATTATTGCTTTGAGACAGCGAGATGCTGTAAATCATCATCTACTTCATACATGACATAAAAGAGGAATTTGGTTTATAGTATTTTCTTATTGACTGCCAGACATAACAAAGATGATGTTCATGGACTTGGCTCTTGATGTAAAGCCTTCAAAGTAAGTAAAATGCAACACATGGCCATCACTTTCATCCAGCAAAAGCAGTAGGTATGTCCCTGGGGTTGAAGAAACCTCTGGGGAATACTTTTCTTTCAATACATCATCCTAACCTTAATCTGTGGAAATCGCAGTGCATCTTCTGGAGGAAAGTCAGCATCTGTACCTGTGATTTATAAGCAGGATACAGCAGAAGCTCACATAGTTGTGACTGCCATGCTAATAAGGTGAAGAATGCTGTACAGGCACATAACCATTACTGTATCATAGAGCTGGGATCACCAGAAACTGCCAAAGATGGACAAGAAACAGTTCCCGAAGTCCCTCTTCACTCACAGCAAATCAATGCCTGTGGTGCACACAGATTGATTGAAGGTAATAACAAAGTTGGTAATCCAACCTGCAGCACTTGAGTCCTAGGTATATGTTTTTTACCAAAGTGTATTCCTTCTCTTCAAACTGCATTTCTAAGCAGGTTTGAGTCTAAATTGCTCTGCATTGCACACTAATGTGGAGACTTTATCAGTACTTCTAAAGGCAAAATATTTTCAAATTATCAAAATTTGGATGAACGTGATTTGTTAGTTTCTTCAGTAAAAGTTTTCTAAACAGGATTTTTCAAGTGGGAAGGAAATCTAAAGTAAATAAATCTGCATTTCTATGCTAGTTGTAACACACCACCTGAAAGTCTGATCGTACAAATTTCTGATTTCCCTTTCACAATACTCACCCCAGAAAATAGCACTATCTGTCACCTAATCTGTACCTAATGAGCGAGTTTTCATGTCCCTTCAGCATCCCTGGAAATGGAACTATCATAGAGTTTGGCAGGAGAGGAACACTGGGCTCAATTTCCAATTCTTTCTTTCTACAGACGATTTCTGAAGGGCGATGTTCTTTTGAGATGGTAAAAGGATTACTCCGCTGATGCATATCGTCAGCTTATATTTAGGAACAAAGCTGGAAGTGACTTGGAAAGAAGGAAATTCTGTTACCTTACTAATTGAATCGGAATGTCTTATTAGTATCCTCTCTCAGTAATCTGATATGAAAGTCACTAATATGATACGACTGTAACATTGTATTAGCAACAATATATTCTGATATGATATGAATGCTAATGCAATACAAAGGAATGTTGCTAATGTGCTAATCGGATAAGATATTGCTAATGAGATATGAGAGACTCCACTAAAAGAATACATATTACTTCCCTTAACTTTTTGAAGATAGTATTAAACTTGCTCATCAGGGATACTGCAAAATGTCCTTTTGCTCTTTCCTGGACATTGAGGGTTCTGTCTGTCCACATTTCATGTTTGCAGGCACTGTGTTTTTACTGGCAGAGTATCCGGCCTCAATAATAAAGAGAGTAAGTGCAGTGTAGTCTCAAAACAATGTGTACTGAGGTAGCAGTTAGAATGGGGATAACATGCATATTTCGGCAACTCTTTCATAGACTCACTGAATCATTTAGGTTGGAAAAGGCCTTTAAGATGATTGAGTCAAACTGTTTACCTAACACCGCCAAGTCCACCATCAAGCCATGCCCCTAAATGCCACATCTACCTGTCTTTTAAATACCTCCAAGAATGGGGCCAACCACTTCCCTGGGCAGCCTGGTCCAATGCTTGACAACACTTTCAGGGAAGAAATTTTTCCTAATATCTAATCTAGAACTCCCCTAGCACAACTTGAGGTTATTTCCTCTTGTCCTATTCTTTGTTACGTGAGAGAAGAGACCAACCCCCACCTGAACTCCTTTCAAGCAGTTGTAGAGGGCGATAAGGTCTCCCCTCTGCCTCCCTTTCTCCAGGCTGAACAACCTCAGTTCCCTTAGCCACTGGTCATAAGACTTGTGCTCTTGTTTCAACTAATCTCCAATTGTCTTGCAGAAATTAGGACATCCAGGTGAAAGAGAGTAGTGTCATTCCTCACATTACACAGGAAGAATCTGAGGATCAGAAAAGTGAGACAGAACTGTAGAATTCCTGTAGACAAAGGTCTATTTTATTAATGAGATTTTTCTTTCCTCTCCTACTGTAAACTTTCTTTTTCTTTTTCTTTTTTCCCTTTCTTTTTCTTTTTCTTTTTTCCCTTTCTTTTTCTTTTCTTTTTCTTTTCCTTTTTCTTCTTCTTTTTCTTTTTCTTTTTCTTTTTCTTTTTCTTTTTCTTTTTCTTTTTCTTTTTCTTTTTCTTTTTCTTTTTCTTTTTCTTTTTCTTTTTCTTTTTCTTTTCCTTTTCCTTTTTCTTTTTCTTTTCCTTTTCCTTTTTCTTTTTCTTTTTCTTTTTTTCCTTTTTTCTTTTTTTCTTTTTTTCTTTTTCTTTGCTTGGTGTGTTCTCAAGCAGGGATGAAAGGAATGATGATGGTGTGAAAGTATTTGAATGGAGCTGCAGAGGTTGTCCTTTGCTCCCCCATCTATGAAACACCAACTGGAAAAAACCCACATATAAACTCAGATGTAATTTTTTTAAGCTAATTTGTCTGAAAATGTTGCACTCTCAATATCTGGTCCATACTTCAGCTGATATAAGTCAGCGCAGCTCTGCTGACTTCAGTGAAGTTATGACCTCTGTGCTACATAATAACTTATGCATTTGGAAAGATATTCATATTTTCCTGTTAGTGGATGAAGGGAAACATGAACCATCTTAAAGCTGGTAGTGTCTATCTGCAAATTCCACTGTCTTAGATCAGAAACAGGAAACCTATATCATATACGTTAGAATTGTCATGAGGCGCTGATGAGATGCCATACACCCAAAACACCATGTCAATTTGTCCTTGATTTCACAGTCTTATGTGCCAGCCTAATAAACAGATGTGCTATTTTGAGAACTGATTAATAACTTCTGATGGGAAGTAAGGAAGACTTTGAGTTAATGTTAGTCTAACTCCCGGAAAGCAGTTTAGTGTTGCTTTCTTTATACAGATCTCAATGGCAGGCTTTTTTATATAAACAACAAAAAAAATCCAGCACCCTTTATGGATTTAAAACTGTAGCTTTTAAAATTCATTTTGAGCTAAGAAAATATAACCAGTGTTGTGGAAAGATCAAAATATGTAGTGGTTTTCCTTTTATTTATCCATTATTGGGACAGACTATAATCTAAAAAAAAAATAAATGCTGAAACAGCTGAGTTAAAGGCTGCATTGAACTTTTCTGGTTATTGTTATTTAAAGCAAGAGAAGGGTTATAAAGACCAAAGTGTAGCTTGGTAAATCATTGAGATTTCAAGTTGTCTCAGATTAATCCTGTATTTGTCCCTCTCCCTGCATTTTGGAGCAATAGCTATCTGCCCATCAAGTTTGCTGTCTTACTTCCTATGTTTGTTTATTTTGGTCTTTTTAAGAGATAACATCACAGCCCCCTCCAAGAGAAGATGTGTGCTCTTCCGTGCTGTTCATCACTGTCTGGCAGTGCCTACAGATCATTATTTACATTGTGTCAGTGTCATGTCAGGTGATCAGCAGACCTAAATTTATTGCAAATTTTTTTTTTAACTTATTACCACACCATACTTTTGATAAAAGCGGGAAATTAGTTCATGACTGAGTGTTTCCCTGAACTCCATTGCAAACTGGAGCTCTTAAAAGACATCTATTTGTGTTTAGCTAGCTAATGATCAACCTCACTTACTGCAGGAGGACTGCTTCATTAGGTGCTAACAATTTCAGCTCCTATTAGGGAGTTAAATACAGCATATTTAACACCATACTATGTTGCCTCTTTTTTTTTTTTTTTTTTTTGTTTTACTGCCTTAATTTTCTTCTTGAATGATTCTATATGTTGTCCTGTATCACCAGGGAAAACAAAAAGAAAAAAATGAAAAAAATCATACTCACATTTTTTATTTGTATAAGAATGGATCTTAAGAGAAGCAAAAAAACCTTTTGTTCTCTTGTCCAGGATATATCATTTTTTTCAAGAAACAATGAATTAATGAATCAAACAATCAGTTATGGCAGGCAAATAGAATAAGTATAGTTCAAAATAAATGCCAAATATTTGTTTGGATTGAGGAAAGGTCCTGTAATGTGCCTGTTTTCCTTGAGATGGCGGTGAATTCAGTAGTACTGATATGCATATGCATCAGTAGAAATTATAAATGTAGCGCCTATATGTATACAAAAAGTGTTAGAGTCAAGACTTCTAAACTGATGTTTAGCAGGAAGAAGCTTCAGTAGAGTAATTTACACTTAGGGGCAGACTTATGCATCATTAGGATATATATTATGTTCTGTAATTCAAATATGTAAAAAACTCCTGATTTTTTTGACTGATAAGATCTTAGCTTTTCAATATACATAACAGCTATTGTAAGCAGAAATGCCTAAAAAATGGTTTGATGAGTGTGTGTAAGGTGTTTGGGTTTTTTGTTTGTGTGTTAGTTTTTCTTAACTATGTACTATGTAAGATCACATTTTCATACTTAGAGTTAAACTGACATGATTTTCATAACAGTTTCACTTTTTTTAGTGCTTGGAGGTGGAATCTCTCTTCCCAAGAACAGCGTGTTACTGCACGAGTTAGAACAGGAATAAGAGACAGGAAACATAACCTTTCTTCTTTTGCTTTCCTTTGCTCCATTTTTCATGCCATTTTGGCAAAATTATATAGTTTTTTTTGTGGTTTAGATTATCTGCAAAATGGGTGTATTAATAATTACCTTCTTGCAGAGGTAATTATAAACTGCTTAATACTGATTAATAATTAGAAATGTTTTAATCCCTTTACAGGAAGGGAATTAAATGCAAAGTACTATTATTCCTGTTAATAATGCACAGTGAACTTTCATGCTTATATGTAATGGTTTTCTCTTTTATCCATTTCCCAGCTTAACGCTTTTTAAATTGAAACAATATTAGGCAAGGTTATTCAGGAGAAAGTAGAATGGTGGATGCAAGGGTAAATTTGAGGTAAGGGATGGGTTATTGAAGGGAAATGAAGCCACTGACTTCCTTGTGTCTTAGAGTAGAATGGAGAAATACAGCACAAAAGAACTATTAGTATTAATATGAATAATGACCTATAAATATTCCACTTGCTAACCATGTAATCATTTCTCTGGTCTCAATGGATATCTATCTTCCCTTTTGTATATTTGTATGTTATAATTTAAATGCACACATTATAATCACTTTTTTGGCTTACTGGTTTAATGTATGAGAGATTATTCATTTAGCAGTCAGATATTTATTCATTTATATTGGATTGGAATTGCAAAGTCCTTACTTAGCAGATTTAGTACACTAAGTAGTTATTCCATAGGGTAGTAAGGTTAAAAGTGATATGATGTGGGGGTTTCCAAAGTTGACAGAGGCATCTGGTGCTCAGCTTTGGGTACTGCTGGTAGATCGATTGTTAGGACAGGTTTCAGCCATAGTTGGATCCCCTGTGTTGGATGTGCAAAATCCATACCAGAAGAATATACATTTGCTTTTAAATTGAGCCTGCTGATGCTTGCTGAGTATTTACAGGTTGGCAGGCTAAAAAGGGAAAGTTAGAACATTTATCACACTGTCCTTGGTGATAGTATTAGGCAAAACCATGTTCAACAAAATAATTTCATCGGTATGAACTTTTCCTCATCTGTTTTGTCCACCCAACAAGGTTGTTTGACTCTGGGTAGACCATTTAGTACTTAAAAGAGGTTCAGGGAAGTGGTTTCTGACTATTATTGAGGTAGGAATTCTAGAGCCTCTAGCCTTGCTATTCTCTCTTCTCCAGGTTTTTAATAGATATTGTGGTTTAACTCCAGTAGGCCGCTAAGCACCACACAGCCCCTTGCTCACTTCCCCCCAGTGGGACAGAGGAAAGAATTCGAATGGTAAAAATAAGAAAATCTGTAGGTTGTGATAAAGACAGTTTAAAAGCAAAAGCCATATACACAAGCAAAGCAAACCAAGGAATTAATTCGCTACTTCCCATCCATGGGCAGGTGTTTAGCCATCTCCAGGAAAGCAGGGTTTCATCACACCTAATGGCTGCTTGGGAAGACAGATACTATAATTCTAAATGTCCCCCCCTTCCTTCTTCTTCCAGCTTTATATGCTGAGCATGATGTCATATTGTATGGAATATCCCTTTGATCAGTTGAGGTCAGCTGTACCTCCCAAATTCTTGTGCACCCTCAGCCTACTCGCTGCAGGCAGAAAAGGCCTTGATCCTGTGTAAGCACTGTTCAGCAATAACTAAAACATCACTGTGTTATCAACACTGTTTTCATCACAAATACAATGCATAACACCATATAAGCTACTATAGAGGCGATTGACTACCCAAGCCTAAAGCAGTGTAATAGATAAACAAGTCATTGGTTTTCAAACACGCAGATGGGATTAATTTGCTTTTTGTCTTCTTACAGGTAAATGACTTTCTCAACTAATGCATCTGTAGGCCATGGAAATCATGATCACTCTCAAAAATATGTAGTGTATGAATATATTTCTTTAGAGAGAAAAATTTTGAAAGTTACAGAAAAAAAGCCTAAAAAAAGAAAGGCTTTCCACTTTCTTTTTCCTCCTACAGTGCTGGTTTTTATTCCACTGGGGTTCAGGTGCATCTTTAAAATATAATGTGTTGTCTGTAGGATGTGTGCTGTATTCTGGATGTCCTACCTGTCTAAAATGTCACCGGAGTTCTAGGCAAATGAATGTTCAGTGATCATAAATGTCAATATAACAGTCAGAGACATTCACATAAGTGTAGAGATGGAAGAACAGGGGAACAGCTGCATAAACATCTGAAAGTAGTCCTGTTGCTGATCCTTCTTCTCACACAGATGTCTGTCTACTCTCGTGTCTCAAATATAGGTGTCTATATAGGAATAGATGGGCAAAAAGATATATACGTAGCCACATGTTGGTGGATGGCTGGATAAAGCTGGAACTGGGCAAAGATTTGATCAGTAATTTTTCTAGAATTGAGAACCAGTACTTTTCAAGCCTTGTACCTTCTGGAAATTGGAACACCTCATTGCCATGATAACTGAGTGGACAACTTCCCCAAAGAGCATCCCATCCCAGGCTGACCTGTTATCAAGCTGTTACCTGACTGTTGGCTTTTAGATGCCCTCTCAATTCTTCAGCTTCTTTTGGCTCAGAAAAAAAGATAAAACTTTAATACCCGTGTCCCACCTGCTGGACATTTCAGTTTGAAAGAGAAAGGAGGAGAATGATGTTTCAGTCTGGAAGGGGACTTAATCATTTCACCTGTAACACTGTCCAGATTTCTCATAGATTTCCATTACTGGCCACTTTAATAATGTCTCTCACTCACTCCCTCTTTCTCGCACAAACCTGGCTTTGGTTCCATTTATTCCTTTCCTTCTGATAGACTATAGATCTGTTCATCCAAAGTCATAAATCCTCACTGGTATGATACACAACAGAGATTTAGAGACTTTGCCTTTTTGGTCCAACAAAGACTTCAGAATCTGTCTTGATAACATTATCTCCTACCTTTTTAATTTCTTAGCAGAAACATTTTCTGTAAAATTGAAACCCCTTATCTTAAAACCATAGATCTCATCTGTGACCTTGTACACTTTAAATATGAATAAGAACCACTGCTGAATGTTGCCTTTCCTATTTTGTCTCGTCAGGTTAGAGTATTGTCCACTATTTTGTACTGCTTGAGAAACAGCCATCCTCTGTTTATCCACAGTAGTTAATTTTCTTTTCAGCCCTGGGGAGCTTAAAGGAAATTTCTTTCACATGGATTTTTTTTTTTTTCACTGTAAGTTGGGTTATCAAGGTTATTGGATTTACAATTTGGATTTGTTTCATGTCTTTTAGTTAAGATAGTATTACTGGAGTTAAAAACTGTTGTTTAAAAAAAAAAGACTATGTTCTATTTCTACTATTCTGTAGTATTTAATCAAGGGTTTCTCAATGTCAGTCTATTTGCATTTATATTACACTTTTCAAGCAGGTACTTTATAAGACTTTTTTTTTTTTTTTTCTTAAGGAACCAGAAAGAACTATTACCTAAACTGCTAGAGAGAGTGCAGACAAGTCAAAATTGAGAAGTTTCAGCCTGTTTGTTTCATGAAGTTCCTGTATGAGGCATTGCACATATGGATGAGGTTTTTCCAGCTATGGAAAAATTCCTTTTTTCACAGTTTTATGGAAAAAAAGAGAACAACAATAAGACCATTAGCTATGAAAATTACCCTTGATACACCGAAGTTTTTGGGTTTTTATTTTTCTTTCTGTTGTGTGCTACATGTTATGGTAGGTATATGCTATAGTTTGTTAGGGTTTTTTCTAGCTTTCAGACAATTTTCCTTCTTCACAATAAATCTCAGCCAACACATCATATTCTTTTCTCCATTAGATAATTTGGGCATCATGAAAGGGAATAATACAATTTGAAAAGTTGTATAAATGGATTTTATCACTGCTTATTTTACTACTGCTTTTCCAGATATTCACAGAAGTCTCAATCTAACTTTCAAGCAAATGGTAATGTTTCATACCTTATAGCATTGTCAATTCACAAGGTTTGTTAACCTGGGCTAGCACAGGGTGTCCTAACATACTGCATTGAAAGTAGTATATCCTATCCCCTGATTGCTAACAGATCTCATTCTTCCTTTTTTCAGTCAGGACACGAGACCACTGAATAAGGAGGATACTAATCTGTCTTGCGCAACATACGCAGCTAAACTGGAACTAAGGCAGTGGTTTGTATTTTTTAATATAAAGAATTCAAAGGCCAGAGTCCTGTGAATTCAGAGTTTCAGGTGTGATTCATTGGGCTTTCAATAGGTATACACAGAGCAGACATTTTCATCTGAGCTAGTCACTGCATACTCTCTCTCTAGTAAATGGAGAGAAGTAATCACATCCAAGGCATCATTCCTCTCATTTTAAAGCAGGGACCTAAAACAGTCTGTGAAGCACAATTCTATTCACTGGCTGTAAAGAAAGGTTACCTAAGGTGCAGACATCATTGTACATACTTAAAGCTAGATAAAAGGTAAGTCTTAATTAACTAAATATACAAAGATATTCTTACTTTGATTTTAAAAAAAAAAATATTTAGGCATACCTCAAATTTGTATGGATATCAAAGATATTTATACCATTTCCTAAATCATTCTCTTAATCTGGCCTGGAAAGATTTGTTATAACCGTCCCCATATTGTGTCTTAGGATTTGATATAATTTAAAAGTCCCTCCAGGCTGTGGAATATCCCCAGCTTAAAGTACTTGCATTTTTTTTTTCGCTAGAAATGTCAGGGTCTAGGGCTGTTTGCACTAACACACATTGACTTCAACAATACTACACTACTTCCAGCACCGAGAAAGAGGGAAAAAATCATCACATAAAAAAAAATCTGAGGTAAAGCTTATAGGATAAAAAAAATGTGCCTGAAATGTAGATTGAAAAAAAGTAAGTGTGTGTCTGGAGAGATTGTTTTGTTTTGGTTTTGGTTTTTAGTTTGTTTTTTTTTTTTAAAAAAAAAAACCCAAAACAACAAAACAAACCTCCACAAACAAGAAGCAACAGAGTAAACAGCGCCTGGAATCCCAGCCTTTATTTTTATGCATATTCCCCTATGTGCAGTTTCTTAAGTGTCCATTTGTTTGCTATGGTAATTTATGTCATTCTCTATTGTATTATACACCTAATGCACAGCTGGTCTCCTAATGTGGTTTTCTTCACTCTTGCTTCCGCATAACCTTTCTTTGCACCAAGTACTTATCTTTACAATTATTTTCCATGGTCTTGATTCTCCAGGCAACACAATATTTCTGGTTGCCAAGCTGCTGGAGCAGTCTGGGCACATTCAAATCCAAATGTTAATGTTTTCTACTTCCTACATGAATAAATGGGAATTTTATTTCTTTTAAGCATACAGCTTGTTGTTCAATACTTCTTGGTACCATACCAAGCTGTAGCACTGAGGAAACTTATGAGAAAAATAAAGATATGGTTTTGGTTTTGGTTTTTTAATCAATCTGTTTTGCAAAACATACACACAAAAAAGTAGCAATCATTTCTTAACTGTATTCTTGGAACTGAATAGTGTAATTTCAGAGCAATTAGAACAGCTTGCAATAGCAGTCTGAGTATTGTCCTGGACTTAGCTAGATAGGGACAACCAGACAACTGGAGAACTAGAGAAGGCTATAGACAGCAAGATTTTTATCCATTTACCTTTTGTTGACTTTGCAAAGATTCCAAGATTCATGGATGAGAATTTTTCTGCATTTGATATATTACATAAATGTACCAGAGCTGAAGTGGACTGAATGTACAGCAGAGGTCAGAAAGAACTGTAGCCAGGTAACACGGCACCTCAGATGGGTTAGTGAACTTGCCCTGACCACACAGCCTCAGTCACAGTAGCAATGACACTGCAGACAAACCATTCCCTTAGAAGAGATCAGGCATAGTTTTTAAACCCAGAGGTAAGTCAGAGTGAATTCTCCATTAAGCTATTTGAAAGGGAGTCCTTAAGAGCTTCTCATACCATTGCAACATGTAAAGCCTCCAGAGTAGTTTGTGAATAACAGAGTTTGAGAATAAATGGCAACAGCAGTCCTGCTTTCTGCTGCATGAACCTTTGAAGGGTGTGGTAGCTGCTCTAGGACTTAAGGTTATTCACAAGATTTCTCTATGACAGAGCTGTAGGAAGAAGGCTTTGCACACTGAGAACAAGGACATGCACATCGTAGAACATAAACTCACAAAACATAGACCAAAGAAAGAAATGCAAGATACATAATACTTCTTCCTTCCATTTCTTCCTCTTCTAAGAGGTTGTGTGTGTCTTTATTGGAGCTGTCCTACTCTTTATGTCAGCTTTTCATGGAGACTTTCTCAGGGCTGCTTTAAAGAAGCACAATAAACCAAAAGCAAAAGGAGCCAGGGAATGCACCCACCACCAATGCACCACCTAATGTGGTAATTGTCTCAACAGGGCGCCTATATACAACTGTTATAAAACAGTTATGTTAGTAAAAGCCCCCCTTAAATCTGATAAGGAATTGAGCATTTCCAGACTGAGTACCCCAGTCGGTGAAGAAAAGCATGAAATTCATTGCTTTGGTGTCTGTGCTGTTTTCTCCTGCTACCCTGAATTACTCTTCATTTTGGCTAATATACTGTTGCTTGCTAAGATCATCACTAACTGAATGATTTTCCTCCATCTGTCTAAAAAGGCAAGAAAAGTAATGAATAGGTTGACATCCTCTCACCCCTAGAAAATGCCCTTTCCAGGTCAAGGTTAGAGTCAAAATGGTAAGAGGTGTGTGCAATGGGAGCTTGTTTCTGTTGTAATTGCTAGCAGACTAAGCAGACCTGAGCCTCCAGGGATGTCGGTCCGTCCACGATAAATTGATACAAAACATTCTTGAAAAGTTTGTTTTGCTACCATTATGCTAATATTTGCTTAGTGCATATGAGTTTTGCATGAAACGCCTGCAATACAGGGGAGACTGAAGCGCTTTAAATTAATAAATAACAATAACAATGATGACATCAGGGTCAAGAGAAAGAATGGCTAATGAAAACCATCACCTGCACTCAGCCGGAGCATGCGAGCGAATCCAGCTTGATGTGCACTGAAGAATTCTGGGTATTTAACAATTAAAGGCAGTTTCTTTGGAGAAGAGAGGGCTCCATCTTCCTCGACATTGCTAATGAAGTGTAATTCATTTTACCTTTTTCCCACCTTTCAAAATCAAAGTTCAAGAGGCCGTAGCAGACAAATTTCAAAGGAGAGGCATGCATACCTCTTGCAATGCTGCTCAGGCTCTTTAGGGAATATCCTCATGTTCTATTAATTATTGTACTTCTCTGGAATTATTATTCATGGACTAGCATCTCAAAATACTTGACTTAGCAGTGGTTCTGGAACTAATACTAATAAGTACATGGCTGTACCTTGGGTGAAACATGTTTTTTTCTTCTGAGTACAATGGAGAGTAATACTTTTCTTCACAATTCAGCCAGGTTTGGGGTTTTGGGTTTCGGTTTGGGTTTGTGGTTTGTTTTTTTTTTTTTTTTTCACATCTGTGAGCAGAAGACAGTCATTTGGTTAATTACATTGGTTTCAATATTTAAGAGGCAGCATTGGGAGCATATCACTGGAAACACTGGCACAGCACCCATATAAACGTAATCTCATGTGGTGTTGCAGCCCTATAGCCAGCAGCGTGTCAGCAGACAGAAGTGTGAACAGATAGCAAAAAGTCCCACACTATTGTCAAAGATATATGCCAGGCTGTTTAATAGAGGTAACAAGCTGCTTATAGGTTCACAGAGAAGTAACCATAGCTCTGTGCAGACCTTTTCAGGAGTCAGGCAAGCCTCCATTCTGCCACACTACTTGCTTGGACATGAGCGCAAATTGCATTGGAGTATTGGTATCTAAGACTGTGGAGGTCATAACTAGTGAGTGGCTACGAATTAATATCATAGTTTGCAAGGAGATTTCAGACCTATAAAGGCTAAAGAAACTGGCATTAGTAGCTTGGGTGGGAGAAATTCCCTTTCGAAAGTCCTTGACATTAAACGAGTTTGTTCTGTTCTGCAGAACTGAAAGGCCAAAGAATCAGTGTTTTGAACCCGAGTGAATGAATCAGGCTTAAAAACCCCATAGTTTTTCATACTATTAGGTAACTAAAGATTTTCAAAGTAAAAAAGAACAAGTTCTGTATTTAACTGTATTTTTGATTTTATTTGCTTCATTAATCTCATTTTAGGGACCCAGGAAACCTGGAACGTCAGCCTCAGTTTACTAAATATTTATAGTTAAACTGGAAAGTTTTCCCACCTGGATTTTGGACATTGTATAGGTTTGTTCAAACTGCAAACAAGGGTCTGAAATGAACTCCAACTCTGAGCTTTACCATGACGTAAGGACATTCTCTTGTGGGATAGTTTAGTCTTTTTTAAACACGAAACTTGCTCTGTTGTCAAGTGAATTAACTTACTAACTGATGCTGAAGTACGCATGTTATAAATTTAAGAATTTTATATGCGTAAACATTCAAACTTTTATTTATTTCAAAATAATTCAAAATACATAAAAGATTATAAGTTATTTTTAATTTGAAAAATAGGCAAGCATTTTGCTGTCAAGCAGTCAGATGGATATTATCTTAGCATGAAATGCACTGCTGGGAGAGAACAATTCTTTTACTTTACAAGGATGTGATTTCTTGCTCTGACCACATAATAAATATTCTATTAAATATATATATACATTTTTGCAAGAAAAAAAGGAAGAAAAAACCTTCTTAGCTTTTGACTGATCTTGACATTTCCTTTACTTATTTGATATCAGTGTGAAGAGCAGATTGCAATGTTTAATGCTCTAATACATGCTGTGAAAGATTTCATTGATACTGCCATGCTGAATTAACTATTAAAAGTCTTTCATATTACATACATTTCTACACATCATCACTTGAGAGTGCTTTGTACAAGTGTGTTTTATTAGGATAGGGCAATCTGATGGACATCAAACGACATGGAATATATATTATACTTTATGTATACATATATAATACATATCTAAAATGAAACAAATACAATTTGATGACATATAACACGCACTGTGTATTTGTGAAAAGTATATGTCAATTAGTACTATAGTTTTAGAACAATGCATGCTGATACAGCTTTAACTCCAAAAATATACACTCTTTAATATGGTAGTTGTCATGCTGGAAATATACGTGCTGTGATAGTTGTCATTATAAAAATATACATACTGTGATAGCTGTCATTGTGAAATACATACTCAGTAATAGATGTCGGCAATGAAATACAATAATAATAATAACGTCTAGCAATTTTTCATCCTGGGTCTGAAAGAGCTTTAAAAATATAGTATCATGCCCAATTTTCAGATGGAAGAACTGCTGTCCAGAGAGGATAAGTGATTTGCCCAAGGTCATGCAGCAGCCCCACGGTGGAGGTGGGAACAGAATGCAGATTTCTTTTCCTCTGGCTTGGATATTGTGCCACATCTCATCAAAATCACTCTGTATGTGAAAGAAATGGATATTCTCCCACAATGGGACTTGAGACTGTTTAGAAACTGGCAGGACTGGCTTGGCACCTTCCAGAATCAAGGCTCATTCCCCTTGAACACAGATAACAGAACAATTCACAACAAATCATTTATCTGACAAATTAGCTTCCTTCTACTTCCCAGCAGATCACAGCTTTCTCAGATTTATTTGCTATCTGAAATGATTTGACAGACTTTTCTGCCTTGTTTTTTTTTATTATTAAGTCTATGGTGATACTGTGATTTTTTCTGGCATTTAAACATGGTGCTTATTTATAATTGGTCAGAGAAATTCAATAATCTTAATAGTGTCTTCTTGACTTGGTAAAAGAGCAAGCACATCTCATTGAAAATATTTGCATCTTTAAAACTATTACTGCTAATAGTAATAAGTATTTGATTTCCTGGCAGGAAATCTCAATGTCGTGAATGTTCATAGAAAAGTGACTATCAAAGAAATTACTTCACATAGAAATTCACGTAAGATTTTTTACAGTGTTTGTTGGACTCCAGAAATGAGCTATACTAACTCCTAGGCTTAGTCTGCACACAAAAGCTGGTGCAATTAGGAGCATTCAGTACAAGAAATACTAGTAATGGAACATGAATGTGTGAAAGTTGTTAGAAAAAATAATATGATTTAATAATAGCAATGATGCCATTACAAGCCTTGGTCATCATGCAAGGCTGTACAAGCATAACATGGAATGATATGCTTATTTGAAATAGTCTTTGAGATGCGGATATTTTTAGTCAATTATTGTTGCTTCCATGAAGAATGCTGCTGCCAGATGAATTTGTTACAGAGTAAGAGTGGAAGTCTTTCTCTCTTGGGACTTTAACAGTGTACATAAAGGCCACAAATTTCCAAAGTAAATACCTGGAGAATCTGCAGAGAGGAAGTCAACATAGCTATTGGTCTACAAAATGTTTTTATTTAGTTTCTATAGAACTGTTTAGGTCCAAATCTCATTCTTCACCCTTTTCCAACTATGTGCAAATCAGTAATGACTGGAAGAGAACCCTCAGATGACGAGTAAATCAGCCAAAAACTTACTTCAGCTTTTGCTGTTCCATCTTCTTTTTTTAATTGTACTACACTTCTGAAATTATTATTAGAACAAATTAAAAGCGGGTACTTGCATTTCTTATATAGACATTGATAACAAGACTAATACTTTACAGTGAAAGATCATCAGATACTGATGATGTGATGAAAGTAGAAGTATTAAATACATAAGTAAATGTTACCACCAGCAATAAGTATATAATTAAAATGTAGACGTAATGGGAAAAAAAAATCCCTCTAAAATGGAAAACATTAACACATCCCCATGTTTAAATCCAGAGGAGATGAGTTAGAATCTAGAGCAGTCAAGGAAGGAGAAAATTCAGAGTCTTCCTGTGCTCTCCTTCTCCTAGGGTCATTCAGGTTTGTCCTAGCATGCTGATAATAGACCTATCTGGTCTTTGGAGACTAAGGGAACTGCAGGTATTTCAGAAGTTATGGTG
Organism: Egretta garzetta; assembly: GCF_000687185.1. Classification (NCBI taxonomy): domain Eukaryota; kingdom Metazoa; phylum Chordata; class Aves; order Pelecaniformes; family Ardeidae; genus Egretta; species Egretta garzetta. The sequence goes on along the minus strand of NW_009270001.1, from coordinate 5,876,238 downwards.
GGAGAACACTGCAAAGTTTTTTTTTGAGTCACTCTTTGCTCAGCCGTGTTGATGTTTGTGATCTAAAATCCTGGTTTTCTCCTGGAAAAACAAAGTCTATACAGCCTAAAAATACTGGGCAGCCGTAGCTCACAAGTGAGCTAGACAACTTTCAAGTCTTGAGGGAAAAAGAAAGAAAAAAGGTGGGGGGCAGCAGGGATGACACACAACACACAGACAAAGGAGGAGATCAGACATTTTCTCAGCTTTGCTCTGAGTAATATTCATGCAAGACCATGCTAGCTTTGCACCTGGTTTTCTCATTTTCTATTCAGCTTGTCACATTTATTTACAATTTGTCTTATTTTGTCATTTTCTTTGTGCCTTCTACCCTATGCCAAACACACTAGGAATTTATTTGCAATTCAAGAAATTTATTGCTGGTGAAGTGGTACAGTTTTTGATGGGTACCCCAAAGGGAAAGGAAGAGACTTCTTCTGAGAAAAACAGAGGTGAAAGAAGTGAGGCAACAGGGCGGGTAGAATAAAAATATTCCCCCTTGCCCTTCAGTTGCAGTAAGGGGAAAACATTTAATGCTTACAAGAAGTTTAATCCATGTATGACACGGAAGAGACAAATTCACTCAGGAGACAAAGAAAATTATAAAATCACTCTTCATCTGATCTTACCTTTGACAATGATCTAGCATGGTCTTTCATGGAATTGGGAAGAACCTGGTACAGGCCCTTGCTCTTCCATGCACGTAGCATGCAGGAAAAGACCAGAAATTCTCTATTTTAATACTTTAACATTCAGCTATGCAATGGATTTTATGAGAGATTTAAATATGTTTGTTTTTAAACAGTGTTCTGCCTGAAAAAAAAAGGATAAAGAAACCAACAAAAAACAAAACAAACCACACAAACAAACAAACAAAAGCATAGAATTAAGGGGAAAAAAACCCATAAATCCAAATCCCTAGTGGTATTAATTCATTTGAAGTCGTGAGAAATATACCAATTTACACCAGCTGTGGATCAGGCCCACAGGATTTAATATGTTCCAAAATAATTTGGAAACTGTTTCTATTAACTCGATTCTCTGGCATATGCTAGATTTCAGCAAAGAACTGCTCTGTTTTTAGAGTTTATTTTAGGAATTAGTCACGGATTTTATTATTGAATATAAAGGTTACCAGATCTATAATATAACATGGTAAATGAGGTGGTAAGTGAATTCATGTTTGGTAATTTCCCACTTTAATTAGTATGCATTAAAAATGGTACTTTGCTCTATATTACCTTTTTTGTATACTGTAATAATATTGAATTTACACAAAAGCCTGTTTTGGTGTGTATTTGCATTGTTTTAACTGCTGCATGTACATGACACATGAGGCTGGTGGCAGGGTTGCTTTACTGGGTCATTCAAAAATTTTGGCCTTGGTCTTGTGCAGTCATTCCTATCCATCTTTGTGTGAGGGTCTGACGGGGGGGTGGGGGGAGATGTCACCTCCAGAGCCCATAGCCATGTGCCAGTAAAGCTCAGTGCATTCCTTCCCTCTGAATCTCTTCTGCACATCCAGCTGGCTAAATTATGCTTCCCTGCTGTTAGCTTGATCCAAACCTGCAGAAGTCAATGAAAAGACTCACATCTATTCCAAAAAGGACCAGGCCCTCAATTTGCTGTTAGTGATTTTACCGCAGAAGTGACTTCCCTGTCTTGTTCTTAGTTTATCACTTTGCCAAGTCCTTCACATATGTGGAAATTTACTCAGATTAAAGACGCTGCGGCCCCTCTGCTCTCTCCATTTACATGTCTGTGAAAATATCCTCACATCATGATTTGTACAGCAACATTAATTTTGCTGCACAAGGCAGCACAGAAATGCTTTTCTGTTTCTTTCTCCTTCTTTGTGGTCATCTTTTAGCCACAAGTTTAGGCAAATAATTGTGCTGAAGAAAATGAGCTTTGCTTTGGATTTCCTGAATTACCTTCAGTATTGCTCTTAATTGTGGACTTTGAAAACCATTCCTGTTTCAAACCAGTTGAAGCACGTACTGCACTAATACCTTCAGTGATAAACTCTGCTCTGTGGAGCAGAATGCATCACTAGGAGACAGAACAGACGTACGTTGCTGGGTTCATCTCTGATCTTACCAAAAGATCTAAAGATATTCATCTGCTTCTGAACATGTGTGAGAAATCCAGAAAATAAGGCTGGATTTTAAAAGGTGACTCAAATAAACTTAGTGCTATTTAAATGTGTGGTTTTGTTTCTGCAGAGTAGATCTAGCTGAATTACAGTGTGTGTATTTGTGTGTGTATATATATGTATACAGATATGCATACATCCAGACATATGCATACATTTAAACATATGTGTATATCAAAAAATGTTTGAATTAAAAATATATGTCAGCAAAAGTATGTAACATATCATATAATGTGTCATGTGTTTATATATCATTTAGTATTTATTTAGTGTAATTTACATAGTAAAAAGAATAGTAATCACTTATCAATATTGCCATTGTTTATTGTTATTGTGATGGTTGTTCTATTATTATTATTGTTATTACAGCATTGTTATAGCATCTATTTTACTTCCTGATCCCAGAGCAGCTATTTTTAGCTCACTTAAATGAAGATATATGAAGCAGCTGAAGATTCATAAAGTTACAGAAGGATGAGCATGAATGATCTGCGATAGCAAAATAGTTTAGCATTAACCAACAGAGAAATAAGAAACAGAGGTCCTATGAGGCGAGTCGGAAATACACTCTGGAAGTCACCAGTGCAGAGACCTGCAATTTGCTCCTTCCATATATAGGGCTGAGAAAAGCAGGACTGCAGAATGGAGTTCAATGTGAAATGGGAACAAGTATTTTGTTGAAGTCTATTTCTGTTTCTTAGTGAAAAGTCAGGAATTGATTTAATAAGAAGTCCACATTTAGAAAGAAAAAAATAAAAATAAAAGCTAAATAGAGGAAAAGTTCTAAATTGACAGTAAGCTAGGAGAGTCAGGTCAATCCCTTGCCTCAGTTCTATATCCTTATGTATCCTTTGGAGGCCTATCATCTAGCAAACTCAAGAGAAAAGAAAGTAACCTAATCCAGTGTGTGTTTCTTGAGATTAAATTTCCCTTAATAGTAAAGGCCATAACAATGCAATTTTGTTAAAAATCTACATTGTGCTACTGAGTGATGCAATATTCAACTCATAGTTTAGCAGTAAATGAGCAGGGTTAAGGTGGTTTCAAATTTTTCTCACAAACACTGGGTTAAACCAGGGGCTGGAGAAGATTTCAACATCATTTTGAGATGCCTGGATGAATTAATGGGACCCTCCCTATGGTGCAATATGGGCTGCAGCACTGTCCAGAAACTTTTAAACACTCCTTCATCTAATGCAGAAATGATTGTGCTGTTCTTGGTCTGCATTACACTGGAGGTCAGCAAAGATAATCGTAATAGCTTCTACTAGTTTTAAAATACAGGATTCACCTGCTTATCTCTCTGCTTATATAAGCTTGCCATATTATGGGGATACTCTGGGGAACATCTGTACAATCACAAAAGGATCTATCTCCATTCACTTTTTTTATTTAATAATGAAATGATTTAATCTGTAATTCACAGCTATTTCAGTGATTCTATTCTTTCCCCATAAAGCAAACTGAAACAGAAAAGCAAATCTTTTCCTGAAGCTTTCCCTCGCATTTTACATTAGGATTTTCTTTCTTGAAAAAGAAAACATTTCATTCTCTTCCTCCTGACCAGAGTGTTTCTACCTACTGGGCTTGGACCCAGATATTTTCTACCCTGCTAACTTATGTTTTGTTAATTTCCTTTCCTGTCTCTCATATGATACTTATCGCTTCAACTGTATTTTATCTGCCATTTAAACCACAGTTCCTTATTTGATTTCTCTTTTATCAAGCACATGTTAATTTCCTTCTCTTGTCCTCTGTGTCACTGCCTCTCCTTTTCTCTAGCAAAATCTCCAGAGCCAAAAGTTAAGCCTTTGCTCCTGAGCTTTAGGATATTTTACAGAACTTTTTATTTTGTCCCCCCTCAGACCTATCCATCTTTATCTTTCACTGAACAACAGTACTGCAAACTGAGTGTGAGACAACACAGCTGAATGATTGATGCTCTCCCAGCCCTGAGTTTCTTTTCCTCGTTTATTCACACAGTCGCTCTCCTAAGTTAAGGGTTTCGGTTGGTACCTGCCATGGTGACTAGAAAAACAAGGGTAAGCTGCCAAATCCAGAGACTGTTTTCTTGTTCTCATATTGCATTTCCTTATCAGTTGTGACAATGTGCCACAATTAATGATAGCAGAAATACCTATGTTTGATACCATATGCATCATACTTAGTGGTGATGGATTAGCAATCAAGAAAATTAATTCTGCCTTTACAAGGTAACATCTGAACTTTGAAGTTAGGCAAAAGCTTTATAGAGTGGTGCAGATAAAAAATTCTCCTGGAAATAGGATTGCCATGTTTCTATTGTACCTACATAATTTGTTCTGGACTGAACCCAAACAGAATGGTGTATTTCCCAAGAAAATGGAAGGTTCACTTATAAAAAATTGAATTTCATGTAGCTCTGTGATTCTCAGGCAACACTTTAAATATGAAAACAGTCCGAATTAGTAGGAGTCTGAAAGGGGGTTCAGGACAGCAGAATCTGATGCCAGGAGCACATCCAGATCTCCTGGATGACCTTGGATACATAGCTTCAGTTATTCTGAACCATAGATTTTAATCTATAAAGTAGATCCTTCCTTAGTTTAGAAATGAATTTTGTGGATAATATTCATTAATAAATTTGAGAAAATTCCATGTTGTAGAGAGAATTGTGCATGTACCTTGCTTGCTAGAATAACAAATACTCAGTGGTGGAAAAGCTGTTCAGTGCATCCTCTCTACTTCATAGTCTGCAAGGTCTTTAAAGAATCCCGTACAGAACTAATATAGCCAGAATTTAATGTGGTGTTGGACATTGATTCATCTAGGTTTCACCAAAAACGGGTTATTTGCCTTACTGGAAAAGATTATAACAACTTAAATTGTCACCCAAAATTAGGTACAATATCTGTGTTTCCAGATACAAGAGTAATCTTACCTGCTTGGATTCAAATTACTGTTATGACCATTTTATGATCTCAAATCACTCTAGAAAGCAGAAGAGATGCTTCCAAGGGGCTGAGACCCCTTGGAAGCTCATTGTCCAATCATGACAATGGTATTGATTTCTAAAAATGCCTTAGTGCTTGCTGTGAGTCTGTGGCTTTTTGCTGTCTTCCTTTTGATGCTAGGGCTGGGTTTAATTTTTACCTTATTTCAGACAGGTACAAGCTAGATATCACCTTTGCTTGCAGCCATTCCTCATTGTCTTTGTTCTTTATATATTGAACCAGTAATTTGGGGAGGACACAACATATATATTTACATGTTTTATACATGCACTTCAGGGTGAGAGGGATCTCATCCTAGACTGCAATGACTGTAATAACTAGATGTCCATTGGTTATAAATGCTGCAGGTTACTTCCTCCGATGAAGCCATTTACCTTTCAAGCATGCACACCTATGGCATGAACCTCAATTGTTGTATCTTTACTTAGTTGTCTCTAAAATGACAGCAGTATCTTGCTTTGTCAGCTATAAATTGGTAGAAATACATGCACACAAATGCAACAAACTGAATATGCAGCATTCAGTATTTTCTTAGGATAAACAATATTTTTCAAATAAACTGAAATCTGTGTTCATGTTGGAAGTCCCAAGAAGCATCCAAAAGAGTTTATATTATGATACAAAACTGGTGAGAGTGAGAAGAAAGTTTCCCGCATAAAAAAATAAATGTCTGAAGATAGAAGACCAAACAAGTGAATGTGATGTTTTGGCAAATACAAGGGCACCTCTTCTCTTTCAGATGAGAGTTTTGGGAATGGTATTACATGAAGATAAAACGCCCTTTAGCAAAGAGTCACAGTAGAATTGGGGGGCTTGAATTTTTCATATGGTGTGACTTCATGTATATATTTATTTATTTGATAAAAAGTAATAAAAATATATGGGTCTTCAATAATTAGGTATGCTTTTTTTTTGTCATATAGACGTTCTGTTTATTTTCCTTCCTTCACACATTTATTTAGTCAGAGATTACTTTTATATAGACAGACTATGCTGATTAGAAGTTTCTAAAAGAGTTTCCATTCACGATAAATACTGATAGTTTTAACCTGCTGAAAGGTTGTTTATAGCAGTTTATTTTCATAACCGTAGTCCATAAGTCTGGCTCTTAGAAACAGCAGGGCTGATAAACCATGAAAGAGCAATTTATGGAAGATCCTGTAACTCGGATTGCTGGAAAGAAGGGGAAGTAAAGAATTTTAAGAAATGACCACTATTGATCGTCTCATACAGTGGATGGCATTTTGCCTTCATCTTCAGGATAATTGGACTGGGGGATTACAAATCCATAGCAATAGAAGGCTTTCCTTACTAGACAGTTAATGCACTATAAATCAGCTAGTAGGAATAGCTCCTATGTTGCAGTCTAAGTATGTTTTCATTCAGCTCATTTGCACTTCAAAGCTGAAGTCGATAATTCAGCTCCAAGTAGGTGCATTTGGGGGATATTTACCTTTTGTAGAATATGAATACAAGCTGAGAAAATCTCTAAATTCATTTGGACAGGACATTACTGGTCAGAGTCTGCTACTCAGACAAGCAGACCAGCATCCAACTGAAATCAAGAGGTGAGCTTGTAGCTGCTCATAAATCCCTCAAGGTCTGTGTGCTGTAGCTAAACAATGTTTACTCACTATTGGTGATCAATTGTTTTTTGCTTAAGAGGTAAGCATAGCCTTTGTTTTTTAAATGCTAAATAAGCAGTTACTTCCCTGTCTTATCTCTGGCAGGGTGACCGAAGGTAGATGCCTTCAACTCAGTTTGTGCAGCGTCCCTCAGAGGGGAGGAGGGAAGGCAGCTCTAGGAAGGCACAGATGAGCTCCTCAAATCATGTATCGATGCCAGATAAAGTTCAGCTACTTTTGAAATCAAGGAAATAGAGTCAAGGAGGGAAAAATAATTGAAGCTGATTAATTTTTTTTCACCCATCATTTTAGGATATTTCTTCCGAATAAAACTCACATCATAAAAGCAGTGAAGAAAATCCTTAATTTGTCTTTTCTTCTGCTCTCCCTCTCCCACCCCCCACCCCCCCATGCTCACACAGACATATTAGATTACTTAGTCTTATGCAGTACCTGGACAGTATTATATTGCCACACATTGTTTTGTGGTTTTTTTCCTACCTACATTATGTCTCAGAGCCCAAAGAAATATGCATCTTTTTCAGCGCAGCTTGCAGCTTTGAATGAAGTGAATGTATAGGCAGCTTTATCATCCCCATCTGGCTCCATTTGCTACTGTGCTAAAAAATGGAATTCAATCCAGGTTGGGCAGAAATGGTCTGAAGTATCATCTCAAACAGAAGATGAGGTGAGATTTTTTTCTCTGCAGTGATGCTTTTCAACGTTGGAATGTTTCTCAGATTTAGGGGATGAGAAAGAAGATGAGAATTGGATATTATTTTACAGATGGGAAATGAAGCTCCTCAGTTCAAACACCATACCTTTCCCTCAGAGCCCAGCGCTGCACCAGTACAATCCGACGTTCACTTCAGTCATTACGGTTGGTACCTGAACAACAATCTGTTCTGTTTGCTAGCCTTTTAGACTTTTTCCTGGAGAGTTATAGCTCTCAGTGTCAAGAAATCAAACTTCATGGCAAGGAATTTTTTTTTCTTACCAACTGTGGAAGGGACCCTTTTTGAATATTCCTCTAAGTCTCCCAAGAGCTAAAGGTCACAGCTGGAAAACCTCGGTACTGAACTCCCGTTACTCCAGTAAGAACAATCTAGTCTTACAACAGAGTGAAAATATTGCCTGTGTCTGGGCTCTGTCTGGAAGTTTCCCTTAAGAAACAAAGTGGAAAGGTAAAGGAGGCAAATTTTCTGCTAGCATTGTATCACTGGGTTACTGGACAGTGGGCCTTGCCTAATGTATATCTAGGAAGGAGATAACTATGGGTCAAGAACTCCCAGCTGGGCACAGAAGAAGAAGGAATTCAAGCTTTGGGAAAAAATACCAAAAAGTTAGCAGAAATTGAGTGCTATCCATCTTGATTCACTGAAGAAACTAGTGTCTGTTGAGAAAATAGTTTCAACACTATTGAGTTTAACAGGGTATAGGTGGCATGCTTGGATATCTCTGTGGAATTTGGTCTTCAAAAGAAGCCCTGCAAAGTCTCAGGAGGCTGAGTGGGTAAGTAATACAATATATTATTAACATACAAAAACCCCCAAACAAACAAAACCAAAACGAAACATGAAAGGCAAGTCAGTCAGGTGTGAAAAGAAATGCAATATTACTTGAAAAATATTCCAGCATCTACCAGAGATTGTTACATATCCCACATCTTTGAAAGTATTTTGCTACACGTATTTTTTAGTTTTTCTTCCCCATATTTCTGCATCATTCCAGGCACAACTCAGCAGACCTGTTTCAAAGTGAATCTAGATTACGTATATATTTAGCCATTTGACTCAGTTTCTCTTCAGTACCATTTCCAGGTACCAAGTGTGGAAATAAAAGTCTTATACTAACCAAAATAAAATTAGTTTGAATTAACTTTGAATCAAAATGGTGTAAAAAAGACAAGTAACTTCATGTTCAAATGAACTATCTCATTTTCAAGATTGAAATTGTTTACCTATTAATTGCTGTTCAATTAAACTAATCTCCATGGGTATCAGTGGTAGAGTTTCTACTTCATTTGGTTAACCAAAACCATAGCCTTAATCTAATCCCTGTTTGATAGAGATGCCCACATCAAAAATATAATTTCCTATGCAAAAAATGTTTAAACAAGAGCACTCAGACTGAGATCTACCTCACAATCCACATAAAAACCCGATCAACTAGCTTGTTATTCCTATAACATTTTTGGCAGTAGTAATTTCTGAAACAAAACCTACTGTCACTTTAAGTGCAAATCTAGGAGCCTCAGATACTGAAATGCATCATCTGGCTACTTGTGACAAGTAACATTTCACTGCTCATCAAGCATTTTGTCCAACATTACTGTGACAAAACTTGGAGGGAAGAATGGAATAAAATTAGGTTTCTGGCAGTTTATTACTGATGTAGATAAGAATTCAACCCCTGAAGTATCTTTTTACTAATCTTAACCATCATCTCAGTGTATCATTGTAAGCAAATAGTGGGGCAAGGCGTTCTTCTAACCACCATCATCTCCCCCCCTTTTTGTGCTACATGCATGTGGCTCCAGGTATGAGTATGTCCATCTCCTGTTCTGAAATACTCTCTATTCAAAAGGATCTGTAAACTGCAGTGACTGCAGTTCAAGCTCTGGGTAAGAAATCCCGCTCCAAAGTCAACCCTGAGCTAGGTTGTTTGCCCTTAGAGCTTCAGTCCAGTGTGGGCCAATGCAGCCTGATGGCACTTCCCAAACAGTCTCAGCTCTCTCATAGCCTTTCTGACAACCTCACACCAGCCTCCAGTTTGTGTTCAAAAGTGCATGTAATATGTTGCTCCTCTGCGAATCAAAACTGTCCCTGTATTTTATTTTCTAAAAATAATTACGTCTCAAAAATAATTAACATTTTGTTCATTCTTCCTGTTCTCTAGCAGCAAAAAGCTCACTCCTTTAAGGAATACATATCCATTTGATATTCTCAGTCACTTTTCAGTCCTCTCCCTGTGTTCACAAACTGGTCACAAAGACAGATCTTTCCTTTTAGGGATCAGATTTGTAAAGGCTGAGACATAACAACTTGAAGAAAAGACAGCATTATCATACTTGTAGAACCAAAGATTTAAGGGTCTGCTGACTCCAAGACTCTAATCTAATTCTTAACTTCTTCCCTCCACCCTCTGTGGCTGTGCAGGCAAATTTAGTGAGTGGAAAAACAATCCAGATTTCAGCATATGTGTGACTTTCCTAGACCTCTGCCACAGGCAAAGGTTATGGCTTATAATTGATAAAGCTTTTATGTTTTTTTTTCCAATGGAGTTGCAAGTGAGTATGAAGAAAAAAATAAAAAAAACTGTAACTATAGTAGTAATGGAGGTTATTTACTTTGCATGGATCTTTGCATGGAGCGCGATGAACAGGACGGGCAAACAGGGCATGGCACGGCAGTTTGCGCAGTCAGGGCAAGCAGGAGGTGCTCTGCAGCCCACTTCTAGGCCTTCAGCCCACGGAAGTGCTTTGGTCTCTGGCAACACGGTGGGCACTTGCCTCAGAGCTAAAACCACTGTTCCTACAGAGAAAGCCCCTGAGACCTCTGTTGCATCCACCCAGACGGATCTGGCAAGAAAGGAAACAGCAGTACAGGCGGCGGGTTGCAGCAAGTGCCCAAACCCTTCTCCCAGTGATAAGGTAAGTACCTGCACTAGGTGCGCACAGATTGATGACCTGTTATGCTAGGTGGCTGAACTTCAGGAAACAGTTGAAAGACTGCGCAGTATTAGAGGAGCTGAGGCAGAGATAGACGAGTCCTCGTAGTGGGTGACTCTCTGTTGAAGGGTACAGAGGGACCCATCTGCCAATCTGACAGGGAATCACATGAGGTATGTTGCCTTCTGGGAGCCAAGGTTCAAAACGTGGTCAAGAGGATGCCACAACACGTCAGGAGAATGGACTACTATCCTCTACTACTATTTCATGTAGGAACAAATGATACGGAAAGCGGAAACCTGGGTAAAATCAAAGAAGACTTTTGAGCCCTGGGGGTACAAGTGAAAAACATTGGGGCCCAGGTTATCTTTTCTTCCATCTTACCGACATTAACTCCTTGCTACGTGGCTGGTGCCGTCATGAGGGTGTTGGCTTTTATGACAATGGGACATTCTGTGACGATGACAACCTGTTAGGGAGGGATGGGGTCCACCTCTCTGGGCGAGGCAGGGGAATCCTAGGCAGTAGGTTGGCCAGCTTGGTCCGGCGGGCTTTAAACTAAAGGACTCGGGAGGTGGGGTGTGTTGTCAGGTCATTCAGGCACTTGCATCCGATGTGGGAACAAGTGTGTCCGTTCAGAGCAGCAATAAATGTGTCAAAGCTGCCTCCCAACTTAAGAACCAAAAGACCGACCGCCCTAAAGATGGGCTTGGCTGTGGCAGACCCTCTTTCATCCCTCCAGAGAAACCTAGGTGCTCAATTGCCTTGCTGAAATGCCTTTACACCAATGCGTGCAGCATGGGGAAAAAGCAGGAAGAGCTAGAGTTCTGTATGTGGTTGCGGGGCCATGATCTCATTGCAATTACAGAGACATGGTAGGACAACACGCATGACTGGAATGCTGCCATCGATGGCTATGTGCTTTTCAGGAAAGACAGGCCTATGAGGCGAGGCGGTGGAGTTGCTCTTTATGTAAAGGGGGAACTGGAATGTATAGAACTCTGCCCAGGAGTAGATGAAGAACAAGTTGAAAACTTGTGGATAAAAATTAAGGGGCAGGGCAGCATGGGTGACACTGTGGTGGGTGTTTACTATAGACCACCCAACCAGGATGAGGAAGTAGATGAGGCCTTCTATGGACAGCTAAGAGTAGCCTTGCAATCGCAGGCCCTGGTTCTCATGGGAGACTTCAACTATCCTGGTATCAACTGGAAGGACCACACGGCAAGGTGTGCACAGTCCAAGAGGTTCCTGCAGAACATCGATGATAACTTTTTGACCCAGGTGGTGGAGGAGCCAACAAGAAGTGGAGCGCTACTGGACCTTGTGCTGGCAAATAAAGAAGAACTGGTTGAGCATGTGAAGGTAGGGGGCAGGCTTGGTTGCAGTGACCACAAGATGGTGGAGTTCCAGATTCTGAGAGGTGGAAGCAGAACAAGTAGGACTGCCACATTGGACTTCAGGAGAAATAACTTTGGCCTCTTCAGGGACCTACTTGGAAGAATTCCATGGGCTAAGGCTCTTGAAGGTAGGGGAGTCCAAGAGAGCTGGCTGCTATTTAAGCAGCTCTTCCTCCGTGCTCAGGATTCGTGCATCCCTGTGAGTAGGAAATCAAGTAAACGAGGCAAGAGGCCTGCATGGATGAACAAGGAGCTTCTAGTCAAACTCAAAGAAAAGACTAAGCTCCATGGAATGTGGAAAGAGGGTCAGTCCACTTGGGAGGCATACAGGAATGCTGCCAGAGCATTCAGGAAAGCAACTAGAAAGGCCAAGGTTCACCTGGAACTAAGTTTGGCGAAGGTTATCAAGGATAACAAGAAGGGCTTCTTCAAGTATATCAGCAGCAAATGGAAGACTAGGGGAAATGTGGGACCGCTGCTGAACGAAATGGGTGCCCTGGTGACAGAAGATACAGAGAAGGCAGAGCTACTGAATGCCTTCTTTGCTTCGGTCTTCACTGCCA
>NW_009270001.1:5852643-5863753 GCF_000687185.1 Egretta garzetta | reverse complement strand
ACTGGCAGACATCATTGCTGAGCCACTCTCCATCATCTATGAAAGGTCATGGAGAACCGGAGAGGTGCCTGAGGACTGGAAGATAGCCAGTGTCACTCCAGTCTTCATAAAGGGCAAGAAGGAGGACCCAGGGAACTACAGGCCTAACTACAGTTAGTCTCATTTCTGTCACTGAAAAGGTGATGGAACAACTCATTCTGGGTGTTGTCTCCAAGCAAGTAGAGGAAAAGATTGTCAGGAGTACCCAAGCATGGATTCACCAAGGGGAAATCATGCCTGACCAATCTGATAGCCTTCTATGATGGCATGACTGGCTGGGTAGACGAGAAGAGAGTGGTGGACATTGTCTACGTGGACTTCAGCAAGGCTTTTGTTACTGTCTCCCATAACATCCTCATAGGGAAGCTCAAGAAGTGTGGGTTGGATGAGTGGACAGTGAGGTGGATTGAGAACTAGCTGAAGGACAGGGCTCAAAGGGTTCTGATCGGCGGGGCAGAGTCCAGTTGGAGGCTGGTAGTTAGTGGAGTTCCCCAGGGCTCAGTACTCGGCCCAGTCCTGTTCAACTTGTTCACCAATGACCTGGACGAGGGGACAGAGTGTACCCTCACCAAGTTCGCTGATGACACAAAACTGGGAGGATTTGCTGATAGCCAGAAGGCTGCGCTGCCATTCAGAGGGACTTCTTGACCTTGGAAAATATACCCTTGTTGTATAACAAAAAAGAAGGGCACATGGAATTAGAACTTTTCAGGATCTAAAAATTATTTATACAGGTACATTTGTAAGATATTTATTTTTAAAACCAACTAAGAAGACGTCTTGCCTTTTATGGATCCCTTCATTTGTTTGCTTCATTCTCCTATTTCCTGTATATGTTTGGTTTCTGTGTATACTACATCTTACATGAGACCTCACAACTTCCTTTTTTCAAGTGTTTCCATGTATGTAATAGATGCCACAGTATTTTATGGGATACTGCTTTAAATTATAGACTGTGTTCTCACCAGGAGTCTCAAATTTGGTGATTTTTCAGAACTTCTCTGAAAGACTATTTCAAGCCTAATATGCCTGACAAATGAGGATGTTCTTCCCAACATCCCACTACAATTTTCCATTTCTTTGCTATGATGACTTACTGGTTGCAGGCTGTCATTCTAATTATGGTTTCTCCCTTTGGTGTTTACAAACTTCAGATATTAAAAATACCTCAAAAACTCATACTGGCAAATTTTCACTCAATCTCTGATAATGGGGCTGAGCTTTCTTTATAAAATCCCACTGAAATCACTTGTGATTAGTTTAATAGAAGTGTAGACAAGTATTTCTGAACTTTAGTAGCCTTTGACAAAGAGTGAAAATATATTCTTAAAGTCATTCCTTCCGGTGACATTGCTAAAACAGTTTAAATACACAAAAATGCTGATCAAAACAATTTTTTTTTTAAAAAAAAATTTATTTTCTGTTACTAAAAGACACATAACTAACAATTAGTTATACACACAGCTGTATTAAGATGGTCTAAATAACAAAGCAGCTGTTTTGTTTTAATCCAAAATCTTTAAAATTGTCATCTAATCTATAAACAGATCCTGAGAAGGAAGAATTGTTTGGAGTCAATGAGCTGGGAAGAAATCCTTACATTTCACTGAGTCATCTTTAGTGCAAAAATTCAGTATTTTGATATTTTTCTTTTTTTTTTTTTTCATTTGAAATTTATGCTTAGATTTGAAAGCTACATTTTAAGAAGCAAGAATACATTTTTGGAAAGAGTTCTACTTGTTTGTTCCTAAGTACCTGCTAGAACACACACACCTTTTAAAATCTTATTTCAGTCATCTAGAAGAAAAAACAAACAAACAAACAAACAAAAATTTGCCCAAACCCACAAAAAAAGAAAGAAACAAAAAAAACCCAAACCCAAACCAAACATATGTTAAATATCTCTTGAATAAGCAGTAAAATCGTTATGTCAGTACTCATTCTGGGTATCTGCAAATAATGAAGACAAGATAAAGGGGTAATAGACTTTGGGGTCTTACATACTCACCTTCAAGTCAGAAAACCTGACTTCTTGGCTAGACCCTGCTACTGATCTGCTCTGACACTATGACTGTTTCATTGCCCACATTTTATCCAGTTTGATTACAAATTCACTAGCTCAGCAACTATTTATCCACATATAGGATATACCCATATAGGAAAGATGGGGGAAATCTTTTTAGTAGGGCCAGCTGTGACAGGACAAGGGGTAATGGTTTTAAACTAAACCAGGGTAGGTTTAGACTGGATATAAGGAAGAAATTCTTTACAATGAGGGTGGTGAAACACTGGAACAGGTTGCCCGGAGAGGTGGTGGAGGCCCCATCCCTGGAAACATTCAAGGCCAGGTTGGATGGGGCTCTGAGCAACCTGGTCTAGTTAGCAGTGTCCCTGTTCACTGCAGGGGGGTTGGACTAGATGACCTCTAGGGGTCCCTTCCAACCCAAAACTTCCTGTGATTCTATTCTATGATTCTATGCAGAGACTCCAACAAGGCTCTAAACTTTCATAAGGCCATTAGATACTGTTATAATAACCCATTACTCTCTTGAGGTGAGACTGGTTGACCTAATGGATCTTCACAGCCATCAGTTCCATGAATGATGATTGCTTCATAGCAATCCGTACCAGTTTGCAAAGGATTTTTAGGGCATAAAAGAGACTAAATGAATAGCAAATGTTATCTACATAAAATGGTGTGACCAGCACTACCCTGATAATTTTTATTGCTTGTCTCTCCAATGTACTGATGGAACCATTATATTTGCAAAACTGTTGCTGGCATTTTCCTTTACTATCTCTGACAAGCTCTTTTGTGTCAATGCCATTGCTTTTTGGGGATGCAAAACCAGTGTTTCCTTTTGTAGCAGGCATGTTTCTAATGTACTCTTTGATGTATCCAATGATAGTGTCATGCATACTGACACATTGTACCTCTTAAACAGTGGAAGTTATGCCTGTCTTAAAGTTTTGTCCAATGCTTTTTGACATTCTCCCTCCCAGTGGTGCTTTCAGATTTTTTGCTTTCAATTTTTCCCATCAGGTTTGAATTTAGTAGGCCAGGGTTTTTTTCATATGTTTGGCTTGGTTTGGTTTTTTTTTTATTATGTTAGCTTGATGTTGTGTTTGCATGCCATGGACAAATGAGAAAAGTGCTGTTGTGGCTCACTCACAGCCTGGATCCCTCTGAGAAGTCTATAGCTGTCTGAGCAACTGACTCAAAAGATGAGGAAGGATAGATGTTTAGAGACTAAATTTAAATTTGTTTAACAGTCAGTGCCTATTATAAACAATTCACTTTGTCTACAGCTTCTCTATAAATGAAGTAGACAGCCTTCCCATGATACATTTCAAGACCTGCAAAATCATTTAGATTGTATAAGTTGCTTAAATGTCTCAGACAAATAGGTGAAATCAAGTAATATTTCCCTTATTTTTTTTTTAATTCTCATAGGAATAAGATTGAAAACACATTTAAAATTATTACATATGTATGATACCTACATGAGTTATCTCTTTGTCAAATCAGCACTGTATTGGGAACTTCTGTAAACCAGGAATCTTGTTTCACTATTGTTTTTGCTGTATCAATGAGTGTTTGATGTTTTGGGGATCAACTATTTACAGAAAATGGGATGTAAAAGCAGTAGGAGAGGAAAAGAGACAGTGAAGCAGTGATTGCTTGAAACTGGAGTTCAATTCTGTGATCCTTGACTGATTTCTTATGTGTCTGAGACACAGATAGTTCTCTATTTCTGCATCTCCAAGACTTACTAGCACCTCACTCTTGTGAGGTTGAATCAGGTCAAAACTGAGATGCTCAGGCAGACATGTCAAAAGGAAGACTCAAGTATCCGGCTCCTGTCCCACATGCCACAACAATAGGGACAGTACTTCACTGGTCTGCAGTGCTTGCTCCATGCTCCCATGTGTCACCACAGCCAGGCAATGTGCCATTGAGCTGTGGCTTCTCTGGAATTGGGGGTCACAGCAAAGGCTTTTGGATCTGTGCTGCAGAGGAGGTTGGGTGTCCAAACAAAAGAAAAAGTCTGTGCTATGCCCAGTCCCCAGTTGCAGAATAGTTTCATGTTTCTTCACTGATAACCTGCTAGGGTTCACATGCTAGGAGAAAAGAAAGCTGAGATTTTTTTCTCCTAGAGTCTATCAATAACAATGTTTTTGTGTGCCTTAAAAAATTGGAGACAATTGATGGTTTCAAGCCTGTAGTAGTAAGTAGCCCCTGAGTCTGGTGATCACCCTACAAGACTAAAGGATGTTCTAGGTTTACTGGTTTGTTATGTAGATAAAGGCTTTTTATTCTCAAATGCAAAATGAGGTAGCATACTGGGTAAAAGGTATGTATGTAGGCATATTCACACTAGGAACACAGCACAGAGGGCTCAGAATTAGCCACTAGAGCTGACTATAACTGAAAGCAATCCTTGATGCTTTGGGCATTTATAACTCAGGTCCAGTCTTGTCCTAATGAAACTTCTAGAACACCATCAAATAGATATAAGTTGCACTGCATCAGGCACCTGCACATCAAGCTGAGCAAGGCTGTGTACCATTACGTCACAGTTCCCATGGAATGATAGAACCATAACTCAGAAAACTGCTCCACCAGAAAGTCTACCCTGTTATGAGAAGCTTGGTCTACAGCTCTCCTGGAATGGTCCTATCAGTGTCACTCACTGCTAAGCATCACCCTGTGAGACTGAACGATGAAGTATGTGAGTTAGTTACAGTTCCTGATTATGGTAATTGGTTCTTATTTCAAGCTACAAAGACTTGTGCTATTTATGCTGATTTAAAACTAGTATCACCCAAACCAACAGGCAGACACCAGCAGCACTAAGGGATGTATCAGAGCTGCCTGAAACTTACTTTAAAATCTGTGCAAATGCTGATCACTTCTCTGAAACACCCCAGGACTTACAGGGTCTGTTCTATTAACCCTGCTCCAGATATAGAATGGGACAACTAATAATTGCGCTCTGTATTTAGAAAAAATCCTCCTTGTGTAATTTCTGCCATTTTTCCCTAACGTCCTTTTATCATTCACAATGTTTGTATGAAGACAGGATCTTCATTTCAGAGGAGTCCATCTGCTCTGGCTGCTCATTCTCTTCCTGAAGTTATAAACTTCTATTTGCAACATCATAATCCTCTCACCACGGCAACCTGCGGTGAGGTCACAAGTGGAAGATTGTGACTTCAGGTGGGGAAATGAGCAGCAGGAGCAGATGAACTGTTAAGAAGCAGAGATCCCATTTTCATTGCAAATGTCCTTTGCATTAAAGAATGAGGCTAGGGAAAGGAAGCCAAGGGAGGACACTGAAGCAAAAAACCGTACACACAGAAAGCATATTCAAATGCTTTAAACAGTTGCATATGGTGAACTAGCTCTTGGAAGAGCAATATCTTCAGGTGTAAAACAATTATTTCTTTCCAGTCATGCTAGGAATTAAGGACGAACAAAACAAAAAAACCCCTTTCCCTTCCCTTCCCTTCCCTTCCCTTCCCTTCCCTTCCCTTCCCTTCCCTTCCCTTCCCTTCCCTTTTTTTTTTGTCCCCAGCCCTCCCCTTCCCTTCCCTTCCCTTCCCTTCCCTTCCCTTCCCTTCCCTCTGTATCTGGAGTAGAATCATAGAATCATAGAATGCTTTGGGTTGGAAGGGATGTCTAGAGGTCATCTAGCCCAAACCCGTGCAGTGAACAGGGACACCTTTAACTAGGTCAAGCTGCTCAGAGCTCCATCCAACCCGGATGGGGTTGACCTTGAATGTTTCCAGAGATAGGGCCTCCACCACCTCTCTGGGCAACATGTTCCAGTGTTTCACCACCCTCATTGTAAAGAATTTCTTCCTTATATCCAGTCTAAACCTACCCTGGTTTAGTTTAAAACCATTACCCCTTATCCCGTCACAACTGGCCCTACTAGAAAGATTTTCCCCATCTTTCCTATAGGCTCCCTTTAAGTACCGAAAGGCCACAACCAGGTCTCCCCACAGCCTTCTCTTCTCCAGGCTGAACAACCCTAACTCTCTCAGCCTGTCCTCATAGGAGAGGTGCTCCAGCCCTCAGATCATTTTTGTGGCCCTCCTCTGGACCGCTGAGGGCTGCAGAGCTGGAGACAGGTGAGGTCTCACCAGAGCTGAGTAGAGGGGCAGAATCACCTCCCTTGACCTGCTGGTCACACTGCTTTTGATGCAGCCCACGGTATAGTTGGCCTTCTGGGCTGCCAGCGTACATTGCTGGCTCATGTCCAGCTTTTCACCCATCAGTACCCCCAAGTCCCTCTCTTCAGGGCTGATTTCAATCCCTTCATCCCCCAGCCTGTATTGATATTGGGAGTTGCCCTGACCCAGGTGCAGGACCTTGCACTTGGCCTTGTTGAACCTCATGAGGTTCACACAGGCCCACCTCTCCAGCTTGTCCAGGTCTCTTTGGATGATATCTCATCCTTCTGGCATGTCAGCTGCAAACTTGCTGAGGGTGCCCTCAATCTCAATGGTCTCAATGATCTTAAAGATATTTTCCAACCTAAATGATTCTGTGATTCTATAACTAAACCCAGAGTAATTTTATTTCACCAGAGTTGCATTGTGCTTACTCTGGTGCATCTGCAGTCCAAGCATGGCCCTCATTTTGCACCAGAAATCTGCTGCTTGGGAGGAGGCAGGTATCTCTCACACGAGCGAGCCAGACAACAGTGCGTGCAAACACCAGCATATAAACACCCATATAAAGTGCAAGTCCAAAGCAGCTGGGTAGGACCCCAAACACACTCTGTCAGTAAGGTCAGCATTACCACTTTTCTATTTTACTACTCAGGGATGAGGGAAGTTGATCCATGAGATTCAGGAACCATAAAACTTCCCCATTGATGTTTAGTTCATCATGTCCTACTACAAGGTGCGGAGTGAACTCTATTTGTAAAGAGTGTTATGTGTGAATTTGGTGGCCTGGAAGAGAAGGTTTGCAACAGGGGACACCACACTGGGAGGTAGCTCTGCCTGGTTTGACTTGAAAAAGGTGGGGTGAGAGTAGGCCAGAGAACATCTGACATTTTTTCCCCAACTCTTCTGAATATAAGATACATTGCCTCTGGTGAAAAGTCACCCTGCCTATGTAAGTCCTGACACACACCCTGATGGAAGAAGGTGACATGGCTGTTTGACATGCAGGGCTATAAGGTTGCCGGGCTGTAATCTCTAGTTAAAATTGAATCTTGTACATTGCACCCTGCCAGCACAGCCAGACTCTTGGTAATTATTTGGATGCTGCTGTATTTTGATTTTATTTTCCCAGTGAAGAAAATGGTTAGTTGTATTTATAGTTCATCACAGGTTGCAAATTAAAGGAGGGTAATTTTTTTACTCTTCTTTAATAGTTAAAGTGGCAGATCCAAATAAATGTGTGGGTATTTGGGGTTTTTTTAAAGAAAAGTCTTCTGTAAAGACAGGGAGGAAAAAGTTTATGTCAACACACTCTTCAAGAAACCACCACAACTGAAAAAAAGTAATTTTTTTACTTACCTATCAATTCTTAACTTGCTTGTTCCCATGATATAAGGAAGAAGAAAGTGTTATATGGATGCCACAGCCTATAACAACATAAGTAACAGGAAGATTTTAGACAGAATGAAAGGAAGGTCAAAGTCACTTAAGCAAACAGTCAAGGCAAAGAAATGAATTTAAACTTTACCGTAAGACATTGTATGTTATTGCAGTTTAAGTTATTGCCATTTGATGATGGTTTATATACATATACATACCATATATATGTATAGTATAAAGGCAAACTTATCAAAAGGAAGACAGGTCTGAATAGCTCCTTAGGTGCCACATGTTATCCGTCTTTACAGCAATGAATTTGTATGGTTTGAAACAGGAAGGCCCTTCAGTCCAAGACACTTGTATTAATTACTGTGACAGATAAGGATCTTGCCATCAGATTCTTTCATCACAATACAAGCCTGTTCAAATGGTTAGGGACCTGAGGATCTGAATCTTAAAAAGTTAGAGACAGGAAGAACTAGGTGATGCAGAAGGATATTAAAATCACATTCAAGGGATAGTAGAAACTGATGAGCCTTGGTGTTGCCTGTCAGCCTGTATTTCACCTAGTATTAGTATCTTGAACTTTACATCTCTGAAGGCAGAACCTACATTTGTTTAAGTGGTAGATGCTGTTTCTTGACTGTAGCTTTCCAAATACACTAGTAAAGACAATGCTTCAGTGGTGTATGTTTCGAAGCTTGCAATGGTGGGCAACATACATTGAACAGCAGGAAATATCGAGCTTAAAGAAGAGCCTGAAGTCCTAGAGGCATCCACAAAGGTCAATTTTATCCCTTTATACCACTTGAGTGAATTAAAGGAGAAATAAAGAAAGGAGAAAGGACTCATTAAAGAAGCCACTATGTAAAGAGCTCCACTTTCAGTAGAAAATATCCATAAAAGGCTTGTAACAGCCTTAGCCCCAGTGTATGGAAGTTCAAAATAAATGAGGAAGAAGGAAGCAGATGGTGTGGAAAGACTGTCATTCAGCTTTTCTCTTTGCCCCAAGATTTCTAACGATCTGTAGAAAGAAAAATAAAGCAGCTCAAATTGGTATGAAGGTCCATGAGGACTCTAAATAACTCTCGAACACCATGAGTACCAAAACTACACCTTTTCCTCTTATTGTGGTCCATGAATGAAAGATGAAGCTCAGAATTTCAGTTATCTTGTCATACGTGAACAAGCAGCACATGTCACATAAGAAGTTTTCAAGATCTTCTGCTTTATGTGGTGCCCTTGCAGTAATGTGCTTTCTTATTATTATTTTTTTAACTTCAGAATAAAGAACAAACCTCCCCTTTTCTTGCCATCCTAAAATCTGTGTTGTTTTGCAATATAAATCTACTAAGTTTGGAAATAGAATTGAAAAACCATTCTTCAGTTGTCTGAAAAAATATGTCTGATGTGCTGGTCCTTGAAAAGAGATCCCAAGTAATTGGAAAAAATTTTTTTCAATTTTTTGGGTAATGCCACCAAGGTGGCCTCTCCAAAGCAGGTTGTCATTGCTGTTTCAGTAGAAGCTTCCTTTTTTCTGATATACATACAACAGTTAAATTAGTATTGACAGTGACATTTGAAATGCTGTATCTCTTTTCCTCAGCTGGAACCATGCTGGCAGTTCTTCCTGTGGATAGTTTTGCAGCAAACTACTGAAAGCCCTGAAAACTTTCTATTTTTTTTTTTGACACAGACTCTGCAACTGCAACATCCTTCTTTTATAATAAAGCTAGTTTTGCCACTCATAGGACAGTGAGTTGACAAAATCAACGTAATCTGAGTCACAAAGCAATAAATTAGCAGGACTTTTTCTTCTGCTTCACCGGGGTCTTTTCTGTGTGAAAACCTCTAAGAAGTAACTGATTTCTTGTTTCTTTACTGTCTGTTTTATGAGTATATGTGAATATCAGGACATGCTTGTATGCCCAACAGTACACACTTCCCTTCTGTTTTCATGCAAAAAGCACTTCCTACACAAAACCAAAGTAGTCCATCATGGTCAGAGTTATTGCTTCAAATCCCAGAATATTTCACTGATGGGAACAGAAGGTGGCTTTTTAAAATGTATCAAAACATGAAAATAAGCACCTGAAGGTGATCTAGAAATGCAGTTAGAAGAGTTGGGCTCCTAATTCCATCTGCTGTCCAAAAGTGGTTACATACTTTTGTAAATCCTATTAGGTGCCTCCCTGCACCACTGGAACCTAAATGCATCTGTAAATCTGACTCTCAAGCCCTACTTCTTACAGGAAGCTGGAAAACTGCCTTTGCTATTGTATAATTACTTCCATTCCAATCCATGAAGAGGGAAACACAGGTCCCTAAATCTGTCACTGATACACATCTCAGCTTGTATGTCAGACACAGGTGACACTTTAAGAGAAAATGAACTTGAGGAGGGGTGGGTGGGGTGGAAAGACAATTGTAACAAGATTTTGTTTTCAGGTTAAGTGATCATCTTTCTTATATATGCATATCTGTCTGTTTATCCACCTCTTCATAGCCATTTTTGAACCACCTGATGTAGTGATGGCAAAATATTCAATTCTTATTTTTTATAAAATTGTTACATAGTAAAATGAATGAGAATGCATTATGTACCCCTTTGAGGGAGAAGGAGACACGTAAACTCGCCTCTTATGAGATGAGAAAATCAGTGCTGAGATCCAAGTTTTATTAATGTCTCAGTGTTCAGGAAAATCTTCAGTCAGAGTTCATCTCCTGTTAGAGATTGCCACAAAGCTGTAGGTAACCAAGAATCACATGCTCTATCACCAGGGAATGATACAGCTTTCTTCTGTTTGAGGTTGTTCAGGTTTGTTGCTAGATGTTTTAGAGCAAACAAGCCAGTTGGAATCTATGTGCTTTGTCCTCTGCTCCTGTAAAATACCTCAAGAAAGATCTGTAAGAGCCCTTCTGAATACTATCATTTAAGTTAACATACTTATTGGCAAAGAAGTCACCTTTCACAACTGCCAGAAGTATGCACCATGAAGGTTGTTATATGCATCTGCTTTCCATATTCATTCACTGGCCATGATCCTAACTCCACCAGTGTCATTGGAAAGACCTTTATTGTTTGGAACTCAGTTTATCTGCCAAGGAAAGTGGGACATCAAGTAGAGACATATCTAACATGACTTTTAAAGGAAGTTGGACAGCCACCTTTCAAAATCCCCTTTCATGCCATGAACTGGGCAGGAGACTTTTCAAAGTATTCTTGGATTAATTAGCATTCAATGAAGTGTATTGATGCCTTTTAATCTATTTCTCTGAAATATTTTGACTCTGAAATCATTATGGTTGTAAGTCAGAGTAAATATGACACCTAACTTTACTCCCAGGTGGGTAAACTCAAAACCACGGCATATCTGGAAGAGGTTTTGTTGTTATTGTTCTTTTCATATGCAGCTCAGTGTGCCTTTGAAGAACTTCAATAGATTTCTTTGATTCTGGACCAGCAGTGTTAAAATACTCAATAGATGATTGAATAGAATGGCTGTAGGGA
>NW_009270001.1:5830811-5852631 GCF_000687185.1 Egretta garzetta | reverse complement strand
AGCCAAAAGCAAAATACAAAGATGCTACCAGTAGATTTCAATAGATTTCCTCTATCTGCCTCTGAGACTCTAAACTTTGAGGGGTCTTGCATACAAGTGTGAATTTGAGCCATCTGTTTATCTCAGGAATATAATAAGAAAAATCAACCACCACAAATATGAATTTTTTCCATAGATTTTCAATATTTGATCTTCCAAAGCTTCTCTCATTCTTGCTGGGCACTGTCAGGTTCAGAGCTTGTCATTTCAAGTCCGTTTAAATGGTCTTTATTGTCAGTCATCTGACATCTACACACACACACACACACACACACACACCCCACCCCGCAAAACCAATTCATACATACACAAACACATACAAAATACTTATCTTTATTTGCTGATCAGATTTTAGCAAAGGTTTTGTCGAAGGAGGAAAAACAAACCCAAAACCTATCTTTTCACTTCATCCTGTTTTAACATATTGGGAAGACAAAAGCTTTCCTGACCTCAAAAGACTCTTCACTAGTCTTGAAAAGGATATTTTTTTCAGACTGTTCTACTTAAGCTTCTTTTTAGTTATTTGCAACTTCACAATCCCATTCACAAACTGTTGCCATGGTGAATAATTATATCACAGATGAATTGTGTATGCTCCCACTTCATGGCTGGAAGAGAAATTGTAAAAGAAGAGGTGAGAATGAAAGAGAAGGGGCGGGGGGAATCAAAATCCTTTAAAATTACAGGGGAGAGAGTTGAGAAATGATTGCCTCCTCGTTAACATAATTAACTCCATTAATTATAAATTGGTATTAGAACTTCTGACAAAAGGAGTAATTATATTTACTCATGTAAAATTAAACAATTAAAAAAAAAGGGATTCACTAGGAGCTCTGTTAATATTATCACAAAATTCAGAGATCCAAACAGTTCAGATTCAGAAGTGATTTAAGCAGCATAAACTTTAGTGCTGCTTAGATCTGGATAGAGTGAACATTTCCTCTATAGTTTATAATCAGACTGTGGCAAAAAGCACATAAACCCACCCATTTTTCAGACAAGGGAGTACTAATACAGCAGCATTCTTCCTGAACAGGGACTGCTCACAGGTAACTCTGTTTTTCAGGGAAATTGTGCGCACGCATGCGCGCACACACACACACACGATATACAGCTACACAGAAACTTCTCACGAGAAGATTAAATCCTGCAGTTGATCTCTGAACTCTGGAAGAAGAAGGAGAATGTAACAGATGCAATTTTAAGGCGAGAGGTAATCTAAGTCACTGGTTTGCCTTTAATATTACCACTCCCACAAGAATCTATTTCTTGCTGTATAATTCACATCAACCTCATGAACAGGATACTTCTTGCTTAAATTTAGATAAAAAAACCTTGGGGCTTAGTCTGACATGGTTATCCAGGTTTCTTCTGGAATCAGTGTAGAGAGACAAACAGTTCAAAACAGTTCTTTGACCCATATAAAATAGAGCTCTATAGTAGATGGGGTTGATTACTTTGTGGAGACATCATCCCTGGTTTTCTCTCAACTTAAAGGACACTTTTTTTTTTTTCCCCATTTCCAAACTCATCTGATTTTCCCAATTTTTCTTTGTATTGTAAACATCCAACAGTACTTTTTTTTCCGCTTGATAGCTTAAATTGTTGGCCATGCCCCAATACTCTAAAGCTTCACATTTTCTGCCTAGGTTTATCTATTTATTTATCTACCCTTTTATTTCTTTCTTTCTTTTTTTTTTTCACTGTTGCTCTTATTTCTTTCCCAGCATGAAACACTCATGCAATCCTACATGCACTGTGATGTATCATTCATGAGGTTACAACCATAGATCTATAAAGTAGTAATAGGATCTTTGGAGCTGAAGAAGTTGGTCCACTGAGCAATAGCCAGTGTGACTAGATCTCTACATGTG
This sequence comes from Egretta garzetta, assembly GCF_000687185.1. Lineage (NCBI taxonomy): Eukaryota > Metazoa > Chordata > Aves > Pelecaniformes > Ardeidae > Egretta > Egretta garzetta. The sequence goes on along the minus strand of NW_009270001.1, from coordinate 5,850,718 downwards.
GAGAAACTGGCAGAAATGGTGCAATGTGCAGTTAAGGCAGTTACCCATTTTATTTGTTCATGGGTGCAGTACTTACCCAGCTTCCAAAGTTGTTTCCCTAACTCCAACACCAAGCAGGTGTTCATAGTCTCTTTAGCTCAGGGACCCAGCTAGATATTTTCAGCCTTAGATGAATGATCCACTTTGAAATCCATTCCTGATGCCTCCGACATATTGCACTTAGGGACTGCATTTAACTTTCAACAAGTTTTTGTATCCTGTACAAATCCTTTGTTCCCCACCCTGATCAGACACACAGAAGAGAGTAGTCATTTCACCCAAGGCTTGCCTGCATTTAGTATTTCACCCAGGACATTAATTTCAATTTTCATGTTTCTACACTATTTTTTTCCCCTGCTCTCTCTTTCTCTCTTACAACTTTGTATATGCCAGAAGCCTTACCTGCCAACTGTTGGGAAAAAAATGTGATTTCTATTGAATAGTGCACTTTGGAATGAAAGAAAACATTGTATAAACGAGGCTGAGGAACTCATTCACCTATGCCTATATTACTGTGAAATCAATTATGCAGGGCTCTTTCGAAAGTTACTGATTGTAGCAAATTGAATGGCCTCCATTTCAGCATAATTTGGAGAGGTTGATGTAATCAGAGACCTTACACCATGGTGAGATACAAGATTCGTGATATTCAGATGGGAAAAAGGCTGCAATGGTTAAGCTTATTCTGTACTCTCCGCTTACCGGCTGTAATGCTTTCATAAGTATAAATGAAATTGTTTTGATGAAGGCAGAGATGGTTTTAAGGGACAGGAAAATGGGAGAAAAAGAGAGGGGGGGGGGGGGGGGGGGGGGAACCCAACCAACCAACCTGTATCAGATTGTTTGAAATCAAGATACTGTACTGTTAAGTGAGGCGGCAGTGGAATCTAATCCTGAGCATAATTGGTTGCAAATGAAACACTTTAATATAAAATCTTGAGTTGTGCCCTGGAGCTACAGTTCAGGTTTGCATGAGCTATGTGTAAGTAGAGGTAAAATGTGTCTTTTTATTTCTTTTGCAAATGTTCGTTTCTATTTCAGTCTGTTGGAAATTTGTGGGGCAAAATAATTGCTCTTCAGCCAGTATGCAAAGATATTCTGCCCTGAGAAGTTCTGTCATCCTAAAAATAATAACAAATAAATAAATAAATAAATAAACAAATCAAGAACGACGAAAATAAGCAAACTCCCAACAAAATCCATCTCATAATGTCAGCCTATGGCTCAGTGTTCTGTGATGTGTGGATGTTTATTAAACCTATGGTGATACTATATAATGACTTTTTTTTTTGTACTGACAATCTTTTGGGTAAGTGTCACACTAAACTTAACAGACAGAGAGTAGCAGAAAGTGAAGTTGTCAGGAAAAGAGAAAGTGTAGTATTAGCACTTTGGCTTCTTAATTCCTCCATGCATTGGAAAGCTTCACATTCCAAACCTAGTCTGCAGGTGAGTTTCATAATTTAGTTTTGTCTGCCTCTGTAAAATGAAATTACACTAATTACATGCCCCAAGATCATTTCTGGAGATGAAAAATAAAAGAGCTACTTCTTGCAGTAAAATCTGGAATGAACAGTGCAAAGCACTTTCTACTGTGTTCAGGTCATTTAAGCCAGCATACTCCAGTGCCTCTAGCCACTTTAAAGGGTGTGATCTCTGCCTTTGTTCTCTTGGTCTATAAATTACAAATAATAACATTCCCTTCATATGGCGTAATTATCTGGATTTGTTTGGGGGGGAGGTAGGAATTAGACCATACAATTTCCATGCAAAATACCAAGCACATCATGACACATCCCCCTCCTTGTTGCTCAGTCCATCTACAATACTGCTAATAAAGGAAACTCCCTTTTCTAGATTTTCCCATTTACAGCGTAAAACAGCTTTTCAGTTTTTCAAACTTGATATTATTTGAGTGTAGAAGCAGTAATATTGTCATAAAGAATATTGCAATGTCACCTTAAGAATATTTTTCAGTTTAGTCAATTCTAAATAAATGAATAAATTAATTTATTTGATTTTCAGTGTTTGAAAAACTAAAGAATTATTGCTTTATTACCTACACTTATGTTCATTTCTAAGGAAAAAAAAAAAGCAAAAATACAAAGTTAACCATAAATTTTAAGAGGAATACTTATGATTTTTTTTTAAGTTATCTGAAACTGGAAACATGAATCTCATGCATATGTATTGGTCTTGTGTGGCAAGGTTTTGGTAGTGGTGGTGCTGCAGGGATGGCTTCTGTGAGAAGCTGCCAGAAGCTTTCCTTGTGTCCACCACTGGCCAAGGCCAAGCTCGTCAACTATGGTGGTAGCATCCCTGTAATAACATCTTTAAGAAGGGGGAAAAAAGCCTGCACAACTGCAGCTGTAGAGAGGAGTGAGAACGTGTGAGAGAAGCAGCCCTGCAGACCCCCAAGTGGGTGCAGCAGGAGGGCAGGAGGGGCTCCAGGCACCAGGGCAGAGATTCCCCTGCAGCCCCTGGTGCAGCCCAGGGAGGACCCCACGCTGGAGCAGGGGGTGCCCAAAGGAGGCTTTGACCCCGTGAGAAGCCCGCGCTGGAGCAGGCTCCTGGCAGGGTCTGTGGCCCCGTGGGGAGAGGAGCCCAGGCTGGGACAGGTTTGCTGGCCAGGCTGGTGACACCGTGGGGACCCACGCCAGAGCCGTCTGCTCCTGAGGGTCTGAACCCTTGGGAGGGAGGGACCCAGGCTGGGGCAGTGCGTAAAGAACCCAGGGATCCAGGCTGGAGCAGGGGAGGAGTGTGAGGAGACCTCCCCTGGGGAGGAGGAGAGACAGCATGTGATGAATGGACCCCAACTCCCTTTCTTTGTCCCCCTGTGCTACTCAGGGGGAGGGAGAGAAAATCAGGAGTGAAGTTGAGACTGAGAAGAAGGGAGGGGTGGGGAGACGGTGTTTTAAGATTCAGGTTTTTTTTTTTTATCCTCTCCTATTCTGATTTGATTAGTAATAAATTAAGCTAATTTCACCAAGTTGAGTCTGGTTTGTCCATGATGGCAATTGGTGAGTGATCTCTCTCTATCCTTACCTCGACCCACAGAGCCTCGCTCTATAGTTTTCTCTCCTCTGTCCTGTTGAAGAGGGGAGTGATAGAGGGGCTTTGGTGGGCACCTGGCATCCAGCCAGGGTCAACCTACCACAGCATATCATGTTGATTCAGAAATTCTCAGTACATGAATATCTCTCAGTTTAAAAAGCTCTCTGCAGTGGACAAAGGTTTCAGCTGTAGTGATCTTAGTATCCAACTCTTTTCTAATAACCACCAAGTTAGGTAACTCATGAATGATGGAAATCTGAGATCCTGGGCCTGGACCCAGAAATGTTCACCAAATATATTCTAAGTGGCTGGAAGTTCATAGTATTTTCTATAGAACTGGTATTCACTCAGTTAAATTCACCATAGGCCATAACAGAGCTGCTTCTTTCCTACCTATGGAAAAAGGGAAATTTACTTCTTTCTGGACACTTTAAGACTTTCTTTGCATGATAAATTTAGTCTGTAGCATAGGTGGCTGTAATGCCTTCCCAGGGATGAAAAATTAAGAAATTTGGATTTTGCATATTTAATACAGCATGCACCCTGACTATGAATTTCATACAAAATATAAAAAGAGAAAAAGCGTGGAAACTTTATTAATTCTTGGCTGAGATTGTGTGCAAGCATAACTAAATAATATTAGGCTGATAGGGGGGTTGACAGAAAGGAGCCTCTGTATTTTTTATATGTAGAAACTAAAGGGCTAAATCTGTTGCTTATGCAGACCCTTTACATTTACAATTATAAAATTTACTCCCGATAGGTGATCCTTGGAAACTATTGCAATCCTAGGGACAAAGTTCCCTAAAACACATTCTGTGTCACCATATGCTAACCAGCAGCTTGCTGCCACAATGCCATCTGAATACCATTACAGGAATAGATTAAAAGTAATATAGGCTTCACGCAAATGTGGAATACCCAGAGAAGCACATAGCACAAACTTTTAAGTTTCTAAAGACATTGACTTTGAAAATGTCTTATTCTGCTTCAGATCTGAAGACGTATTTGTATGTCAAAATAACACGTACTACACAAGTTGCTCAAATGATAGATATTACATCTTCCTGTACACGCACCTTTGCCTCAGCTCCTGGAGGTCGTTTCTGTCTGCAGCTATCTTGTCTCCTTAGCTAAATTCTACTCCAAACATCTCAAAATATGGTCTGCTTTATTTTGCCTCTCTATTTCCTTCACGAAAAAGACAAAACCAGAAAGCTGCCTGTAACTTTCAATTACAACTAGTTCTCCAACTTTGCTTAGTCCTCATTGAATGTGAGGAGAAGAGAAAAGGAAAAGGTTACAGCCTAACTCAGTAATTACATATAACAAATGCAATTGAATGACAGCTGGACAATGAACCATCTACAATATAGAATTCCTATTAACTTCTTCAGCCCATAAATCTGGAGTAGTCCACACAGTTCATAAGTGGAGAAACAGCTAAGACGCCCATCCCTACTGTCTGAAAGATTTCTTGGAAAACATCTCTCATTTGCCTGAATTCCACTCTGCTGTTAATGTGAAAGGAGATGGGGGCAGAGGGGAGGAAAGGACAACAAAACCCTGCAGATAAATTTAAAATTTTACAAGGGGGGAAATAACTATAAAACATGGGGAAAAAATACAATATAACCCAAAGAGAAGCCTGTCTCTTGAAAATAAATATCTCCCAAGCTCATAAACAGTGAGGCCAATGGTCATGAATGTAGCAGATGTTTATTGCCTCGTGCACCCTCTGCTACTTTGGGATAATCACTCAAATATTGCCAAATCCAGTCTGAATTTAAAATAGCTTTGTATTTTCTTTCACGATTATTCCATTAAAAAACCCCATATGATTAGCCAATTAAACAGAGAGGGAAAAGGGGAACATCCCCCAAACAAACAAACAAACAAAAAAAAACAGTAGGAGAGCAATAGCCTTTAATATTTTCAATTAAGATGCAGTGCCACCAATAAAAGAGGCTTACATTTTCATTTTATGGGCACCTATGGAGAGCATTAAGACACAAATGACTCAGAGCAAGGTAATAGTTTCAGAATATATTGTAGCAGAGGACTGTAAACAGTGAGGTGTAGTAGCTTAGATGACATGTGTTGAAAATATCAGGTTTCCAGAAGTGCATTTAATATTGGTTTAAATATTTCTTAGGGCATGCATTTGCAATGCTTGTCTTCTATTATGGGAGACAAAGCAATGTCCTTATGGAGAGCAAAGCCCACTGCCACAGAGGAGCCTGCTCCTTGAGCTGTACTTATGTGTCACCCTGGCTTTTGAACTCTCCGTAGATATGTCAGGCTGAGGCACCAAGCTGTGTGGAAAAGGTTTCTAACACTACCAATCCCATGGAATCATTTGGAGCTTGTCTAAATTAATTGTGGACAGAGCGGGTGTAGTGGGTTGACCCTGGCTGGACTCCAGGTGCCCACCAAAGCCACTCTATCACTCCTCTCCTCAGTTGGACAGGGGAGACAAAATATAATGAAAAGTTCCTGGGTCGAGATAAGGACAGAAGGAGATTATTTACCAATTACTGTCATGGGCAAAACAGACTCAGTTGGAGAAATTATTTTAATTTATTCACAATAAAATCAGAGTAGGGGTAATGAGAAATGAAACCAAATCTCAAAACACCTTCCCCCCACCCTTCCCTACTTCCCAGTCTCAACTTCACTCCTGATGTTCTCTCCCTCCTCACCTCCAGTGATGCAAGGGGATAGGGAATGGGGGTTTTCATCACACACTGTCTCTGCTGCTCCTTATTCCTCAGGGCAGGACTCCTCACACTCCTCCCCTGCCCCAGCCTGGGGTCCCTCCCATGGCAGACAGTCCCCCAGGCACTGCCCCAGCCTGGGCCCTTCCCACGGCTGCAGTTCTTCACACACTGCCCCAGCGTGGGTCCATCCCTCTCGCAGGGTGCCGTCCCTCAGGAGCAGACGGCTCCAGTGTGGGTCCCCATGGGGTCACCAGCCCGGCCAGCAAACCTGCCCCAGCCTGGGCTCCTCTCCCCACGGGGCCACAGCCTCCAGCACGGGCTTCCCACAGGGTCACAGCCTCCTTCGGGAACCCCCTGCTCCAGCGTGGGGTCCTCCCCGGGCTGCAGGTGGGGATCTGCTCCCCCATGGGCCTCCCTGGGCTGCAGGGGCACAGCCTGCCCCACCATGGGCTGCAGGGGACTCTCTGCCCCAGCAACTGGACCACCTCCTCCCACACATATTCTCTCTCCTTTCAGCTGGCTGCCACCGCACAGTTTGGGGATTTTTTTCCCCCTTCTTAAATACATTTTCCCAGAGGAGCTACCTCTGTCTCTGATTGGCTCAACCTTGGCCAATGGTAAGTGTATCTCCAAGCTGGATGTCATTGCCTTTATCAAATATGGGGGAAGCTTCTAGCAGCTTCTCAGAGAAGCCACCCCCATAGCTCCACCACTACCAAATCCTTGTCATGCAAACCCAATACAGGCAGAAATCACATATTTTTCAGCAAAATATGAGCTAGGAGCCACATACATAACTTGAAAAAATCAAGACGAATTTATCAGAAATTTTTCCAGCACTAAAGCCCAGACAGAACCTCCATTATCATCTTTATGGTAGCATCCAAATAAATACATTAATGACAGAACACTGGGTTTGAGATTTAGCAAGGGGTAGTAACTTCCAGTAAATTCCAGTGAGTGATTTGATCTTTGTGAAGGTTTTCTCCCAGTTTAAAGGTCTTTATTACTTTAGATTTTTTTTTTTCTTTAAGCTTAAAATAAAACAAAAACTCAGGAAAGTACTTTTCTCTGACAAAATGTTTTTCTTTCTTTCTTTCCTTCCCCCTGTTTTGGAACTCCACACATTCCCTTCATAGAACAGAGATTGCAAAATACAAAAAGGGGTTGATCTACTTGGTTAATACTTCACTAAATGATCTCTCACTACCTTGCTGTCAGGAAAACAATTGCCAAGCCTGTTACTTGTTACTTGTAATTTCTGTATGAGGTGGCTTTGGATGGCAATTATTTCAACCAAGGTTTTAACTTGACTCTACCAGGCCACTTGCTTGATCTTGTTGGGCTCCTCTTTTTAATCAAAATACTAAACCAGGTGTACAGTGATGCATAGGAAGGTACCTTTGGGTGACTCCACCTTCCTTGTTAAAGGAAAAAAGATATCAGGTGAAGGAGTGCACAACTCATTAGGAATGTGAATAAAGCAATAGCTTGGACTGAAGTCAGAAACAAATAAGGTTGTTAGAGATGGATGAATTTGGGGACTGAAGTGGAGGAAACAATTTCGTTGTTATTTTGCATGTGTCTAGTAAGATGACTTGCTATAGCCTTCCTGTATTTGTAACCCCTGCCAGGGAAATTTTGGAGACTAACTTCCAACTAGTGACTGGTGTCTGAGTGCTTACCAAAACATTGTTCCTCCTTTTAAAATGTAGTCCAACAGATAGCTGTCGTTGAATGTAAATGGTAGATAAAATTTATTTTCTGACAGGTAAGACACATCATAGCTTTTTGTTATTTTCCCAAGAATGTCGTGTTTATGACTAGCATTTCTGAAGCCCAAATATTGGAAATGGAGATCAAATTCTGTTAGTTACTTCACTGAACAGTAAAAATGTAATCTTTTCAATATAATGAGTAGAAATGGTATGATTTTTGGATCAAAAGGAAATTGTCATGATTAGTGTGGAATGACAGTGGAGAACTTCACAATCTCCTGAGTCACTCTGTCAGCCTGGATGTTTTTAAGTGAGGTATTCTATAGTGGGAGCAGTATTTATGTATTTTCTATTTCCTAGCAAAGGATTTTGCCAATTTCCTCTATTCTGGTGATTTATGACAGATTAGTTGGTCAGACTGACAACAAATGTATGCAGGCATAATCAGTGGAAATATTGGCAAATTACACAAATGGAGGATAGGTGTTACAGTGGGTTAACACTGTGTGCTGTTAAAATTGTTGCTTAATTACACTGCAGATGTGAGTTCTTAATAATGGGTTTGGACACTCTTTTAATATTAAATTTTTCAGGAATGGTTTAGTTTCAGATTCAAATGAAAATCAAGTCCTTTGTGTCTTATACAAGTACTCATTTAGATGTGGCAAATGGGAATGCTGCTATGGGAAAAGCTGACCTCAGACCTTCAAAATAGTGGCAAATCCATGAGCAGAGAGGTTGAGTGTATTAATTGCCTGTTTAGTCAGCTTCAAAGTATGTAGAAAACTTTCACATCGATACTCCCATCATTTGAGCTGAAAGAAGCAGATTTTTAATACATCCAAATACAACCCAATAAGCATGCCTCTTGGAGAGATTCTTTGAGGGAAGAATGTAATAGTCAAAGAAAATACTAGTGGTAAAGGATTTGCACATAGCAGAGAAGAAGGGGAATATTCTCAGTTTTTGACCCTGAGCTCAGTTAAAACATCATCAGGTCTTAATTTATTTGTTTTTGAGGGAAAGGGTTCGAGGAACAGGGTAAAGCTAGAATAGCAGTAGCAAAGGAACATACTTGCCAAGGGCATAATTCAGAAGCAGGCACTAAATGTAATTATGTGGTGACATATGCATTGTTTCAGTACAGGGAATGAAAATAAAGAAGAGACATTAATCAGAATGATAATCAGTCAATGATGCAATAATAGTGATCTAGCTGTACTTACTTAGAACACCTCATGTCCAGGAAAATATCCAGGTAGTCACTGTTTTTGTACTGATTATATAATGAAAAATGAGGGTAATGATTCAGGTTTGGCAGCCACAGGGTTCTCTTGCACTGAGAAACTAATAAATGGACATTAAATCTTGATATACTTATCACATCAGGGCTGTCAGGAACACATAATCTTCTCCAGAAAAGTTTCCTTGATCATTCAGTGTACCACAGTTTACTTTTCCCACTTGACTAGGACTTTAATGGTATAAAAATACTTAGTACTACATTAACACCTCTTTTGGATATTATGTTTCTGACACACTCAAACAGTACTCCTTTTCAATAGCAGAAGCTGCTTTAACTAAGAAAGGCCAGAGTCTAATTTGGGCAGTATTATTTGTGCTGTAGGGACACACTGCAATCCCTTATGAGCTCCTTGAATTTAGAATTTGGCACAGACTTGTTACCAGTTGGATTGAAACTGGGTAGGATTTTTTTATCCTCTCCACTCTCTCTACATATTGAATGAGAAGAGTTATTACTTGCTTCTGCTATTGATGAGAATTAAATTACTTCTGTGTTCCTTCAAGAAGGAAAGAAAGAAGGATTCAGGGTAGTTACTGCAGCTATAGAGAGTGCTTCCATTTTGGAAAGCCTACTTATCAGAAGCTGGACGTAAGTATCTTCATTTTCTCTAAAAGATCTTGTTATAATTAGAAATTTTTTTTCTTCTCTTTTTTTTTTTTTTTTTTTTTCATAATGGCAACAACAAAGCTGAAAATGAATGGTCAGTACAGGTAGTCATAAAGGAAAATGCTCATTTATAATCTAACTTATAAATAGTTTTGAGCAAATAGAGAAAATTTAAGAGTTACCACACTCTAGCAAAAGCCTGTTGTCTCTGGAGCATCTTTATGAGTCTTTGCTTTTTAGGTTAATATTTTTTGTTGATTTTGGTTTCCTTTTGGGTTGGTTAGTTGGTTGATTTTGCTGGAAGAGGAAAAAGCATCTCACAAGACCTGTCAAGTTTCTTGCACCTCCATGAAAATATAATTATTATATTCCTCCTCTATCACAACATCTAATGCATTCCTATGCAAAGAGCCAGAAGAAAGTTCAGAGGCATTTCCCAGTCTTTCATTGATTAAACTGTTATGGAATGATAGAGCTAAGATTCTTGACTTAAGCAAGGTTATTGATGTTGTTTCATATGTTATTATAAAACAGCCTGGATCAAGAACTCTTTCATATTTCCACTAAAAATCTGAATGAAAACAGAATTTTCCAATACAAATTTTATGCTTGGCAAGCAACCAACTGTACAACCACAGGCATGGGAATGACTGTTCAGGCAATAGTTCATGCTGAAGGGACAAAATAATGTAGAAAGGGGATTATTTTCAAGGGGACACATGAAAATCTTCAGACACACTTCGTGTTGATAAAGTCTCAGGTGGATTTTGAGCTGGGTTTGTATGGAATCACTGCAGGAATTTCTCTCTCTGAAAATTTTTAAAGGTATACTGTACAAGTCCTTCCAGGAATGACTGTATTGTAAAACATGACCCGAGAAAGTAAATAAATCTGAAAGTTCCCTCTTTTCTACTAATGCAGTGATTTCTGATTTCTCTACCAAATTCTGACCAGGAAGAATGCAGTCATAGAAGCAGTTCTTCCCACACACACCTAAAGTGACGTACCTCTTGGATATCTGAGGTGCTTTTCCAGGTCATGTCTGTATTATTGCACCTGTACCATTCCTTACTTTTATGTATGTATGTGCTTGGGTGAAATAAAACAGAACAAGTCTACTGCAGAGATGTGCTCCTCTCTTCATAGTAATGCCACTGATGCATCCCACATCCCCTCAGGACACGTATCACTGCTGTGAAGGAGCCATTCTCTTTTTACCTCCATATCTGTTTGTTCTTAATAATTGCATCATATTGTTTTGTTTGGGGTCTTTTTCTTTGTTTTTGGCAAACCTTCCAGGTAATACCAATGACATGGTGTAACATGAAAGCCATTGCCTTTAAATTCTATTTTCGTCCCCTCCAGTCCCTACCTTGGAGCACCTCTTTTCCCTCTTTATATTTCCCATTTATCAACCACTTAAATACTTTGCAAGAGAATGAAGCCAGCTAATTGTGCATTTGTTTCCTTGGTTCACTCAACTGTTTAAAGATGTCTTCTTTACATGGCATTTCTCATTATAGACAGAATATTGTTACCCCCACACAAGTATGGCATCTTTTTTTAAATGGCACTTAAACTCCAGGAAATGTTAATAGAGTAGTCCACATTCAGCCTCTCACTCTTCTCTAAATACCTACTGTGAATGAACTTTCTTTTTCCTGCTGCTTTGAAATGAACAATTAAAGGGAGTTCAACCTTGAGTAAGTCTAGGAATGCATGGGCATTTCTGGGCTTGATGGAGGATGTGCCATCATGTGTTGTCCGCATTTAGTTCTATTTCTCACAATATGACAGTAATTTTCTTTTGTAAAATACATAAAAAAGACTAAAAAGAACACATTCTGGTAAAAATTAACTGTTCAGGAGTTTACAGAATTTTTTAACCATTTGTTGTTAATCCAAACTTGAGACTTTTACCGTTAAATAATTTAATTCAACAAAGGGGCAAACTTGACTGCAGCTGAAACTTGTGAGAGTTCTTCACATTTTCACATATTACTTCATTTTTCTATTCCTGTTTTCTTCCCCAAGTTGAATTCCAGCAACTATTCCTACCTACACCACCTGATTCAAAACCTATCAAAGCCAATGGAAATGGTTGTACTAACTTCACTGGGCTTTGGTCCAGGTCCTGAACCATATGGAGCTTGAACCAACCTTGACCTTAGCAGAGATGAAACAAGTAACCTCCGCCACCATATCAGTAGTTTTCTACAATCCATCAGTAAGATATGTCACATATGCAGCATGAGTGAATCCACCTGCCAAGAATGATACTTTTGCACTACTGGCTGGTGGCCAGTCTGGTCAGTCATGCTATTCTCTCTCTATGATATGAGAAATTATCCATATTCAGCATTTTTTCCTCCTATTTAAAAATGACAGCCTGGGTTCTAACTTTACACTAACTGCTCATAAAGTTCCGCAAATTTCTCTCCTTCCTTTTGTGATTAGCACATTAATGATCTTCAGATGGTTCAGAGCAATGCAGCATAAAGTTTGGATGACTAACAGACCTTTCTATTGTCACTGCTGGGGAATGTTTAAAAAAAAGATGATGCAATTAAGAAATATTTATACATATTATAAAAGGAAATAAATTGTGATTTTGAGATAAATAGCAAAGCATTAATTCATTCCACACAGCTGAATGTCCTTGCATCTTTAGTACACTCAGGTCCTAGGTATGCATTTTAGGTTGCCACTGAGCCATGATTCACCTCAGTGGGTCAAGTGGATGGTGCCTTAAAACTGACAAAGAATTTACAAACTGGATATCACATGTGCAGTGTAAGATGGTCACGATCTCTTAGTCACAATAATAAAAATTGGGAAATTTTGCCTAGCTTGTATCATCTACATACCTGTTACTGAAAGATTCTTTTGCATGATACATCCAATACAATAATAGGCTCACAAGAAATTAGTTTTCTCTTCCCACAAGTATTTTCAAGGATTCATTACTTTTCCCCGTTCAAGGTAATTGACAAAATGGAAAGTCAAAATCTCAGAAATGCCCCTGAACATATACTGCCCTTACTACAGCTACAGGCAAACTAGTGAAATTAATCAGTTTGTGTCAGTCAGCTATTCTAAAACCTTTCCTATCATTATCAATTTTTTTAAACCAAATTCCTTTTACTTTGTTTTCTGAACAAAATTTGTTGCTTAAGAGAAAAAACCTAAGTCTGCTTTTTAAATATACTTAAAGAATGTTGATTTTTTAAAAAATCTTGCATAGGAAAACTTATACCCTCGACAAAGTTTTGACTCTGAAAAGTAAGCATATTTGGTATGAGTAAGGAAATAGAAACAGAAATCTGCAAAACCCAAAGTGTTGTATCAAAAGTTTCATGACAGTTACTGACCAATGCTAAGATTAGTCCTGAGCAGAATATCTTCCAAGGATAACCAGAAGTTTAAGTTGATTTTTTTTTTTTTTGGTCAGTCTTTTTTTTTTTTAAATCAGTACTAAAATAGTGTTACAAAATAGTAATAAATCCATTCTAAGATTTGAGTTCGTTTCTACAGTTTCCCACAGCAAGCAGAGACTATACCCTGTGTCAGTAAGGCCCAGGGGAAGGGGACCCCAAGGAGTCCAGGAGCTGATGTTCTTGTGCTTATTCTGTGTTGTTTATCTCTGAGATAATGCCTAATCAATCTCTGCTGGGGATATACAGACCTCACAATCCTTAGGAAACCCTTAGCACGGAAATCACATTACGCCAATAATTATTACCTTGCAGGATTTCTGTATATGCAATATTTTACAGTAAACTGAGTGAAGGAGGTGTCTTGCAAGATGAAAGGACAAAGAGAAAACTGAAACTCCAGACATTACTCACAGTGTATGGTGGTCCTGTGGGAACATTTCTCCTCATTGGCAATAGGTCCTGAAACTCATTTAAGAGTGTGTACCTCCAGCCTCAGAACTATTTCATGCTGGCACAATGCTTCATCTCTTTACCACTTATGTATTTATCTATGATTTTCTTGGTTAATGTCAGACCAAATGTTGCAGGTCTGGCAGCTGGATGATCCTGAAGAGCTTTGAAGAAACATCTCCCCAGAACTCTGATATACGCAGCACAGATGGTTATGCTGATTCATTTATTTATTTATTCCCCTTCAAAATATGAATTAGCTTTTTGTACTCAGATCAGCATATATTTTAGGTCACGTCTAACAAATTGTTCACAGTACAGTAATTGTGCTTCATAGCTTCTACTTCCACCTTATTCCTATTGGTCATACAGGCGTCATTTCAACAAGGTTAATTGACGAGACCAAACTCAGAAGTGAGAGATAAGAAAAACAATGACTCTGTGACATTTATGAACAACAAAAGATTATTAGAAGCAGATATGAGATGGTGAATGTAAAACAGTATTTAATGTTTAGAGGGTGGGAGACCAGGGGCTAAATCGTTAGAACTTTTTATAAACTCTAAAGAAAGTCCTGGGCTTTTATAGAGCCTGTTATGTAGGATCACATGCAAGGGATGTACCTGTAAGCTGGGATTGCACAGTTTGTGTTTGGGGATGTCATCATAACAATATGCTTGAAAGAAAGGAGCAATGTCTCCATTAAATAGACATAATTTATATTTCAGTACTGCTTTTGTCTTCCATTGTTTTTTCCAGAAATATTTTGGCTCATGGAGGGGAATATCCATGTGATATTGGGAACCCCTTCCCATATTTTCATCTGAAAGTGATGCACCAACCACGGACTGTGTAAAAAGTTTGAGGGGTCCAACCTACTGCATGGATGCCATGGGATTGTCCTCCAATAAGCAACTTGGGTATGTTGGCCATAAGGCACATGCAGAAGCTGACAGCACATTGGCTCAAGAGTTTCCAGGATATATCACGTTCCCTGAGTATGTGCTGCACAGTTGATAAATGGATTGGCAGGAAGCTTGGCACGTCTGGAAAGCCTTTGGACTTACAGCACCTGTGCACACAATCTTGTAGTGTTTGTGTACTGAAGATAGGTGCCTTCAAGACTCATCTGTATTGTGTAAGCTTCATAAAATTGATTAGGGTGTCCACAGTGATGTTTTGGCCAGCACTGCGGGTACCCAATAGTCAGTTCCGAACAATTACCCTGCCAGAACAAAGTCTTCATTTTTTGTTTGTTTGTTTGTTTGCTTGTTTGTTTCTTTCACACTCCTTGGAAATACGTCTGGGAAATTCAGTCAAATGGCAGCCCTACTTCAGGGGAATCTGGCACCAAAAGCTGAATTCACCATTACTGTAAGGATCTTGTGTGACCTTGACTAAGTCACTTCTTCTCTTTGTTCCTTAGCTTCTATCTGTAAAATGGAGATAAATGTATTTCCATACCTCATGGGGGCCTGCTAAAATGCATTCATTACCAAGAAGTATGTTTTATCTCCAATTTACACATTTTTTCTCTGCTGTCCTTGCTAGAAATCTGATTGTCCAACCAGTCCCAATATAAACTGTCTTCTGAGTGGAAGCCAGGATCTACCTATTAAACTTTTTAGAACTGCTGATTGCATATTTTTCCTCTCAGAAACCACCAGTACTGCTCTTTTAATGTACAGAATTCTGGAGTGAACAGAAAGATTTTCTGACCCAGAAGGACTGTTGCTGTATTGTTTGTTTTGTGGTGCGTACAGTTCAGGGAATAGTCAGTGTTTAAGAACAACTTCCCTTAAGTCATCAAAATGTAGCCATTATTTACAGAGGAACCCATGCTAATTAAACAGGAGACACAGATTGGAGCATTTATGGTGATCATCTGGTCTTACATTTTCTGATGACTAAAAAGAAGGAAAACAACTTCTGGACCAATATCCAATTGCAACAAAACCATCTTTTTATGTTTTAATCACTTCTGGGAAACATTACCCTACTGCATTCTTCTAGATCATTGATTGTATCCTGAATCTATTAAATGTGATCCAGTATTTTATACATACATATAGAGAGACACAAATACATAATTATAAATCTAGAGAAAGAGGTGCTGGTGAAACACTATGAATGGACTATATGTTGTTGAACAAAAGTTAAAATGTTAGAGATGTCAAGCTGTCTTCAACTTCTAATCATGGTGGTTTTATTTTTAATTTTTTCCTCTGGGCAAACAATGTTTTTCCCCTGGGTCTTTGTAGATTTTATAGCTGTGTTATATGGGACTAATCGCTTGGCTGTTATTTCCAGCTTGGTTAATGGGGACTATAGAAAAAACACATGTAGAGTTGTATCAAAAATTCTGATGGTTTCTACTGTCAAATTTCAGATGAACTGAGGTTTTCAAGGGAAAAAAAGAAAAAAAAGATGTAACTAAATGGGCCAAAAAGCATTTGTATTTCTGCTCTGTATTAGCTAGCACAAGAGGTTCTGAAGCTTTTTAGTAAGAGGCCATTTTTGCTTTCAGCAGTGAGGTCAAAAAGTTCTGAACAAAGCAAGGAAGAAAACAAAATAACCTTTGCCTAGGAATCAGTTAGTGGTGAATATCCAGCTGAGATCTTGTGTGCCACTGAGCTCCTCTGTAAAAACCTGAAACATGGCAAATGTGTCTTTGAGCAGCAGTGAAGAGCAGGAGAGTGGAAGACACACCAGCAGGAGGAGAAAGGCAAGTGAGGGGACAGTGTGTAGAATACCTCTGAGAACCTGATCTACATATCTTACCAAGCACAGGCCTGTAGGCAAGGGAACAAAACATAGATAGGTACTGCCATCACTTCATTTGGTCACACTTTAGGGTGAAGAAACTGATGTGTCCCAAAGATGAACTTCGTACAGTTTGAATAGAGAAATGTCAGAGTATAAATAACAAAGAAAAGTAACTAGGGTCAATTTTCTCATCAGTGTTAGTTCATTCACTTTATTTTTTGCCCTTTAAAATAGTTCTACCAGTTTAGTCACTGTTTCACACTACTTAAAATTGGGTAGCTTTAGTTCATTATGAATATTCATACAATGCAAATTAATATTACATTTTTAAGGGTGAAAAGAGGTTCTACTACAGTTTTCACATTTTATTTTCTTTCTGATAAGAAACTACATATGACAAAACCTAGCTTCTTTTTAACTGCTACACAGTACCAAGCAAAAAATAAATCCCATAAAGACTGTATGACATACTACTACTGTTTCAGTCATCTGCATACCATTTAAGGTATGCAGCCTTGTGCCAACATTTATTCAAGAAAAAGTGTGGGAATTTCAATTGAGCCGATTAACTGTATGAAAACAATTAACTGTATGAAAAATTAATATAACAATCCAACATTTTAGCACCAGCTAGGTGTTTAGCCTCAAAACTCTGCTACACATGGATATTGTTTATTCATGTCACTGAACTTATCTACTAGTTAAAATATGTTGCTGTGTTAGTCAAAATGTTTACCTGGACTTTATCAAACCCTTTGACACTCTCTCCCACAGCATTCTCCCAGAGAAGATGGCTGCTCATGGCTTGGACAGGTGTACTCTTTGTTGGGTAAAAAAAATGGATGGATGGCCAGGCCCAAAGACTTGTGGTGAATGCAGTTAAATCCAGCTGGCAGCCAGCCACAAGCAGTCTCCCCCAGGGTTCAGTTCTGGGGCCAGTTCTGTTTAATATCTTCATCAATGATGTGGATGAGGGTATTGAGGGCACCCTCATTAAGTTTGCAGATGACACCAAACTGGGTGGGAGTGCCAATCTTCTGGAGGGGAGGAGGGCCTGCAGAGGGACCTGGACAGGTTGGGTTGATGGGCCGAGGTCAACTGTATGAGGTTTAACAAGGCCAAGTGCTGCATCCTGCACTTGCGTCACAACAACCCCATACAATGTTTACAGGCTTGGGGAAGAGTGGCTGGAAAGCTGCCTGGTGGAAAAGGACCTGGGGGTACTGGCGGACAACCGGCTGAATATGAGCCAGCAGTGTGCCCAGGTGGCCAAGAGGACCAAAAGCATCCTGGCTTGTATCAGGACTAGTGTGACCAGCAGGACCAGGGCAGTGATCGTGCCCCTGTACTTGGTGCTGGTGAGGCCGCACCTTGAATACTGTGTTGAGTTTTGGGCCCCTCACTACAAGAAAGACATTGCATTGCCAGAATGTGTCCAGAGAAGAGCAACAAAGCTGGTGAGGGTTTTGGAGCACAAGTCTTACGAGGAGTGGCGGGGGTTGGGGAAGTGGAGGCTGAGGGGAGACCTTATCGCTCTCTACAACTGCCTGACAGGAGCGGGGAGCCAGGTGGGGGTCGGTCTCTGCTCCCAGGTAACAGGTGATAGGATGAGAGGAAATGGCCTCAAACTGCACTAGGGGAGGTTTAGATTGGATATTAGGAAAAAATTCTTCATCGAAAGTGTTGTCAAGCATTGAAAGGGGCTGCCCAGGGGAAGTGGTCAAGTCCGCATCCCTGGAGGTCTTTGAAAGACATGTACATGAGGTGCTTAGGGACATAGTTTAGTGGTGGAATGGCAGTGTTAAGTTAACGGTTGGACTTGATGATCTTAAAGGTCTTTTCCAACCTAAACAATTCTATGATTTTTTGATTCTATGAAAATCTTACTATTGGCAGTGTTCTGCAGCAATATATTACAGCAAATTCAGTATTATTTTAAGGTCTGTACCCATTTTATGGCATTGTCTATGTGCTGGTTTCTGTCATGATGAAATATATGGATCCATCTTATGGGATCTGCGACACTGTTAATTATTCATTGATCATTCATCCTTAGTTTTGCAGGTTTTTTAGTCTCATTATTTTAAGTGGTCTTAGTCAGCAGATGCCAGCTGTGGATGATTTCAACACATCTCACACTAAACTTCAGAGCAGCAAGAACTTTACATTGCACAGATGCTAACCTTAAATAGCATGGAGAAGTACTGGCCCAGTAGTTAAAGAATTACATCAACACACTGTACAGAACTTAATATAGAAAGGGGACTCATATATTATATTGTATGAAGGCCTGGATAAATTTCACAAAATTTTGGTACACAGCTCAGGCACTTAAGCTGAGAGGTTAGTGTCCCTAGTCTCTACAGGCACCTCCAAGGAAAGATGCAGTCCATCCAAGGTCTGAAAACCCTTCAGACACTACCAGTTTTCTCAGTTTTCTGAAAAAGTAGCACAGGAACAGAACAGAACAGAACAGCATAGAATATTTCAGTTGGAAGAGACCTACAGTTTAGATCCTGTTTGGATATCTGGGTGTGTTAAAATGAGATGATGTGAGCCTGGACTGTAAAGTTGCATCTGTCATACTGTCACCCTCTGTGATTCTGAAAGGCTTGAAGTCTGAAGCTTTAACCATGTGTCCCCTGAAATACCTTGCTGGACAGCAGTTTGTCAGTGTTTTAACAGAGATATAGGATTTTATCAGCATTTTTACTTCATAGAAAATGGCTTTTTGCCACTTATCTCATGAACTCCCAGTTGTACAAATCCCACACTTCCATTGTGGATATAGCGCAGACAATTCCATAGTGAAGTCACAAAACCGTGTATGCGAACTTGAAGTTTACCTTCCAAGGTCAAAACTTCACTCCGTGGGGTTGCAAGGCCAATGTTTGAGTATTCAGCCAAGCGTCAGACTGAAGACTTATCTCCAGCATATTCCAGACAGAGAGAAACTCTGAATTGACTTGACTTTCATGAGACAACACTTGCCTTCAGCTCTGTATCTTTGATATGCCATGGGCTTCTCTGTACTGTAGGCTGGCCTTCAGCTTCAAATCCCATCTCCACATGAGAAATTCACACTATGTCACTTCTTTAAGGCAGTCAGAGAAGTGAAACAGCATATCAGATGCTGATTAAGCCATTTGTTCTGGGGCACCTGCTTTCAAACTGTATGGGGCAGGAACATGATTGCTACTGAGCAAGCAATGGTTTCCACTCATCTGAAAGCCGTTGCCAGAAGGAATGTGGTGACACAGACAGAGTCCCCACCTAAACAGAAACATGTGGCTGTCCAGGTCGCTAGCTGTAAGGAGTGCCTCAGCCTGTCAGCTGTACCAGAGGATGGTAAGGACAGTGGCTGTCTCAGGTGTGAGCAGGTGGATGATCTTCTCTGCCTGGTAACAGAGCTGAAAGAGGAGGTAGAAAGATTAAGGAGCATTAGAGAATGCAAGATGGAGATAGACTGGTGGAGTCACACCCTACCATCCCTCAGGTCAAAGCAACAGATAGAGGCTCCACAGGAAGCAGAGGATCCCCTGTCCTCTTGCCAGCGGGTAGAAGCTAGGGACCCAAGTGACGGTGGGGAATGGGAAAAGGTCTCTGCTCGGGGCAGGAGGAGAATCCCCTCCTGGGATCCCTTGCCTTCCCAGCTGCCCTTGCATAACAGATATGCGACTCTGGAAGTCGAGGGCCAGGCAACTGAGGATGGGGATGAAGGCCCACCCAGGGAGTTGGCTAGGGAGAGAAGGCCACCCCTACCTATCAAGACTGACTGTACAAAGAAAAAAAGAAGGGTAATTGTTGTGGG
>NW_009270001.1:5823840-5830175 GCF_000687185.1 Egretta garzetta | reverse complement strand
ACGCAGCATGGGCAACAAACGGGAGGAGCTGGAAGCCATTGTACAGCAGGATGGCTATGATGTAGTTGCCATCACAGAAACGTGGTGGGATGCCTCCCATGACTGGAGTGCTGTGATGGATGGCTACAAACACTTCAGAAGGGACAGGCAAGGAAGGAGAGGCAGCGGGGTGGCTCTGTGTGTTAGGGAGTGTTTTGATTGCACAGAGCTTGACGCTTGTGGTGAGGCAGAATGCTTACAAGTCAGGATGAGGGGGGAGGCCAACAAAAAAGATACCCTGTTGGGAGTCTGTTACAGACCACCCGACCAAGATGAGGATGTTGACAAAGTATTCTACAAGTGACTGTCAGGAGTGTCTCAGTCACGAGCTCTTGTTCTTGTGGGGGACTTCAACTTCCCAGGCATCTGCTGGAAATACAATACAGCAGAAAGGAAACAGTCCAGAAGGTTCCTGCAGTGTGTGGAAGATAACTTCCTGACACAGCTGGTAAGTGAGCCTACCAGGGGAGGTGCCCTGCTTGACCTCCTATTCACTAACAGAGAAGGACTGGTGGGAGAGGTGGTGGTCGGTGGTTGTCTTGGCCTTAGTGATCACGAAATGGTAGAGTTTTCGATTTTTGGTGAGGTAAGGAAAGGGGTCAGCAACACCGCCACCATGGACTTCCGGAGGGCAGACTTTGACCTGCTCCGACTGACATGGCTGGACAGAGGTCTACTACTGCAACTCAGGAAAAAAAGGAGAGCTTACCAGCTCTGGAAGAAGGGGCAGGCAACCCAAGAAGAGTACAGGGATCTTGTCAGGTTATGCAGAGAGGAAATTAGAAAGGCAAAAGCCCAGCTGGAATTTAACCTGGCCACAGTTGTAAGGGATAATAACAAAAGTTTTTATAAATATGTTAACAGCAAAAAGAGAGCCAGGGAGAACCTCCATCCTCTAGTGGATGCAAGGGCGAACATTGCCACTAAAGATGAGGAAAAGGCTGAGATACTCAACGCCTTCTTTTCCTTGGTCTTTAATGGCCCGACAAGTTATCCCCAGGGTACCCAGCCTCCCGAGCTGGAAGATGGGGACGGTGAGTGGACTGACATGATTCTCGCTGA
This sequence comes from Egretta garzetta, assembly GCF_000687185.1. NCBI lineage: Eukaryota > Metazoa > Chordata > Aves > Pelecaniformes > Ardeidae > Egretta > Egretta garzetta. Next base: position 5,829,074 of record NW_009270001.1, on the reverse strand, counting down.
GTAACAGGATCCTCTTGATATTGAAAGTGTATACACTATTAAAAAAAAAGTTGATGTAAAATACCATATTTTCATTAAAAAATGACTGTCTGGTTGCTTGGCTGGCTGAATTTGTTGGTTTTGTTTTGTTTTTTACTTGGAACACACCCAAAATGGGATAGGGAGGATTTTTATTGGGGAGAGGGCTTGCATAAGTACATAAAATAGAATAAAAGTATAATCTGGAGAAAAACTAAGCAAATTTTGTTTTTTCTTTATTTTCCTTCCTAAGAAAAGCAAAGCAATATACTTCTCAATCCATTAATAAAAAAAACTCAAAATATTAGAATAAACATCTGAAATATGCTGGCAATTTAAGAAGGAAGAAGATAAAATAGTCAAGTTCTCTCTCTGAGCAGAGTCACAATCTGTGGGACATCAAGTGCATTAAAACCTAAGACCTACTCAGCTGGTTATGTTCATCCTCAGCAGTTTTTATTCTCTATTACCTTACACGACTTTTAACCCTCTAGTCTTCCACAAATGTGATACATTGAGGGATGCCTGTCTGTGACGGGTCAGAGAGAAGACAACGGAAAAGCATGTTGTTTATTACATAGTATAATGTTTCCAGCTAGCCAACTGTTGCATCATTTTCCATTCAATGAGCACTTGAGTGTTAGCAGATTGCCTCCAGGTTGAGTGCACAAAATGCTGTAGGTGCTTTTTGTGGCTCACTGAAGGGAATGTAACTGACACTGACACTATCTGGAGCTGAGACAACATTAATACAATGAGACAGAAACAATGTCAGGCCATGGAAAAAGAGTTTGGCCTTAATGCTGGCTACAGATTCCTTTTCTTTTTGTCTTTCAGGAGCTGCAATGTTTTACCTCAGAGGTGGCTGCATTGGAGCATTGTGTTTATCCTCGGCTCCAGTAGTTTAAATTCTGTTCTCAAATGTTTCTACAGCATTTGAAGGGACTTAAAGGGAATTTTACTCTAGGAACAATGTCTTATTCTTGCTTGGTAAATGTCTTCAGAAGCATCTAGGGTGAAAGACATATGGCAGCAAGCAGCATTTTTGCATCATACTGTAACCATAAATCTATATTTTTATCAAGGATCCTGTAGCAGTATCTGTACAAATAAATTGAATTTATTTAGTGCCAGGGAATATATCTGGGCACAGGAACCTGATCAGCTACAGAGTTATATACTTAGACCTGCCTGTGACATATTTTTGACCTAAGCCATCTAGAACTCTTTGAATCAATTCTCAGACATGGATAAGGAGTTAGCTTAATCCAGAGATGATTTCTAATGAGTAGTTCACAATGCAATTACTTTGTTTCAGAGGATAAGCAAGTTAAGCCAATATAGGTCAGGGTCATTTGGCTGCTTTCAGTGTCTGAGAAGGATCCCAGGTGCTTTTCATTTATGAGGATAGATGTAGCCACTAGTGTTGCAGAAACTTGCCCACAGAGGTCTCGCTGAACTACCGTAATGTCAGAAAAGGTCTTGGTCACCCCTGCAATATTTCTTTTCCTTGGATGAAAACACTGAGCAGCACACACAAGATCATTTCACATTTTCTCACCTACTTCTCCTGGGTGAGGCTTCTGTTTAAAAGTCCTTGTTGCAAGAAGTTGTTTAAAGAGAATGAGCAGCAAGAAAAAGTCTTCGGCTGGTTCACCAACACACAAAAATAGATTTAGAGGTAGCAGACCTAGCTCTGATTGCAGAGAAATTCATGGGTGTGCCATAGATTCAATACCTGGATGAAAGTAAGGAAAATAGCTACACCACTTACCACAAAGAGACAGCCACCAGGTTCACCTCATCTGAGAAAAATGAGTTATGAGAAATCTCACGCCTCCCTGTAGACTGATCCTATGAGTGTTCAGGGGTTCTTTTGACTTTTTTTTCTTTTTTTTTGAAAGATGATGGCCATTATTGTACTGTGAGTGATGTGGACTGCTTGCAAGGACATAAGATTGTCCTGAGTGACAAAGCAGTGAAAAGAAAGCCTTGTGCTGACAAAAAAGAACAATAAAAAAAAAAAAAAAAAAAAGGCAAAAAATCACAAATGATCTTCCTGAAGATAGAGGCATAACAGCAAATCATCATCTGAGACTTGGTTACAAAGATTAAGAGGAATATAATGTGTTAAACTCTAAGATCTCAATCTAGTAAAGTATACATATATATGTATAAGTACACAAAAAATTTAAAATTTTATACATATATAAGCATACATAACATTTAAGCAGCTCAAGGCCCAAGATGAAGCCCAATAAAAGCTTTAAAAAGACATCTGAAATGAACCAAAAAGATAGGCACATCATAAAATGATGTGGGTAAGGGAGTCAGAGACTTGTGAAATGTCTGTCTCCATTACCTTGACAAAGAAAGTACGGTTGTGATAAAAAGAGAGGAGAAATAAAGCATAGGTTTTATGTACTTCTGCATTAACTGGTCAGAAGTGAAATTGACTTTATTTTGCTGTGTTATCATAGCAGACAAAAATGGTTCGGTATACAAATACAAGCAGTAATGTATCTACTTTTAAAACTTTCAAAGTCATGAAGTTACCTTAAAACTCTACAAGTGAGTGTGAGTATCATAAAATCATAGAATCATTTAGGATTTAGGTTGGAAAAGACCTTTAAGATCATCAAGTCCAACCGTTAACTTAACACTGCCATTCCACCACTAAACCATGTCCCTAAGCACCTCATGTACATGTCTTTCAAAGACCTCCAGGGATGCGGACTTGCCCGCTTCCCTGGGCAGCCCCTTTCAATGCTTGACAACACTTTCGATGAAGAATTTTTTCCTAATATCCAATCTAAACCTCCCCTAGTGCAGTTTGAGGCCATTTCCTCTCATCCTATCACCTGTTACCTGGGAGCAGAGACCGACCCCCACCTGGCTCCCCGCTCCTGTCAGGCAGTTGTAGAGAGCGATAAGGTCTCCCCTCAGCCTCCCCTTCTCCAACCCCCGTTCCCTCAGCCACTCCTCGTAAGACTTGTGCTCCAAAACCCTCACCAGCTTTGTTGCTCTTCTCTGGACACATTCTGGCAATGCAATGTCTTTCTTGTAGTGAGGGGCCCAAAACTCAACACAGTATTCAAGGTGCGGCCTCACCAGCACCAAGTACAGGGGCATGATCACTGCCCTGGTCCTGCTGGTCACACTAGTCCTGATACAAGCCAGGATGCTTTTGGCCCTCTTGGCCACCTGGGCACACTGCCGGCTCATATTCAGCCGGTTGTCCGCCAGTACCCCCAGGTCCTTTTCCACCAGGCAGCTTTCCAGCCACTCTTCCCCAAGCCTGTAAACATTGTATGGGGTTGTTGTGACGCAAGTGCAGGATGCAGCACTTGGCCTTGTTAAACCTCATACAGTTGACCTCGGCCCATCAACCCAACCTGTCCAGGTCCCTCTGCAGGCCCTCCTCCCCTCCAGAAGATTGGCACTCCCACCCAGCTTGGTGTCATCTGCAAACTTAATGAGGGTGCCCTCAATACCCTCATCCACATCATTGATGAAGATATTAAACAGAACTGGCCCCAGAACTGAACCCTGGGGGAGACTGCTTGTGGCTGGCTGCCAGCTGGATTTAACTGCATTCACCACAAGTCTTTGGGCCTGGCCATCCATCCATTTTTTTTACCCAACAAAGAGTACACCTGTCCAAGCCGTGAGCAACCATATTTCCTTTTGGTCTAGGCCCACTTAATTCTTCCTGTTTCATGATCTACCAATGCACTCCTTAAGAGCTGTTGCTCTTAGTCTTACATAACTTCCTTGTTCTGCTTCTCAGGAGACATCTAGCTTCATCATGACTATTAGATGATCTGATACCTTCTGAAGTGCAAAGGCGGGCAGAACAAGTTTGTAAAGTATTAAAACAAAGTGAAACATATATCTATTTTTTTCCAGACAAATAATTAAAAAAGGAAATAAACAAAAAAACCCATAACATTTCCAGAATTTTCAAAATCAGTAGGTTTTAAAATTTAAAATTCCATCTCAGACTGACTTTAAAAGTCATTATTACTTTTCTCATAAAAATGAGAAAAATCTAATAAAAATGATATTAGAATGACATATTTTATTTTTAATAAAATGTTTCAGTTGACCCTCCGTATTTTATTTCAAATGAATGAAAAATTTGTGTGCATGTGTTAACTTGTTTTGTAGTTATTTTGGTTCAAATTTCATAGAAAAGTATTTAAATAATGTAATTTAAGTTATTTCTTTTTAAGGGGTAAAAACCCCACAAGTAAACCACTGATTTTCTGTCTAGAAAATGTTGTGTTATGTAAGTCTAACTGCAATGGACCAAAGTATCTCAGTTTGCAAGGACGTATTAATTAATATACATCTCAAAACTATTTGTTCAGTAATTTCAAATTTCTAAATTAACACAGTGCAGCAAGTTTTTTAGGAAGCATTTCCATGTAAGTGAAATGGGTCATGTTACATTGTCACAAGGTTAAATTCTTCTCTGTACCATAACCAATGTTTTCAACCTCATTTCACACCTATATATTTTATTCTTTGTGGCACATGAGAGAAAAAAAATGAAACAGCATCAAATAATTCAATACTAAGAAGTGCTTCTCTCTTAATAGTAAGAATAACAATATCTTTAAAAGAATGCTTATAAGTAGGCAGGGTGGAAAAGTGAAAGAAACTGAACTTGGAAAACCATTAGTGTTAAGAATGAAATGAAAATGATAAGAAAAAACACTCCTTCCTACCTAGCTGGAGCTAAACTTGGCTAGGGATGCAAAGAATAATAAGAAGGGTTTCTACAGGTATATCAGCCGGAAAAAGATGGTTAGAGAAAGCGTACCCCCGCTGATGAGTGAGACCATCAAGCTGGTAACAGCAGATGAGGAGAAGGCTGAGGTACTCAACAACTTTTTTGACTCAGTCTTCATTGGCAACCTCTCTCCTCACCCCTCCAAAGTCGAGGGACTGCATGAGGGGGACCAGGAGGGTAGAACCCCTTCCACTGTAAGAGAAGACCAGGTTCATGACCACCTGAGGAACCTGAACCCACACAAGTCCATGGGACCTGATGAGATGCATCCCAGAGTCCTGAGGGAATTGGCCGATGTAGTCGCCAAGCCCCTCTCCATGCTATTTGAAAAGTCATGGCAGTCAGGTGAAGTCCTCGGTGACTGGAAGAAGGGAAACATTGTGCCCCTTTTCAAAAAGGGTAGAAAGGAAGACCCCTG
>NW_009270001.1:5809668-5821865 GCF_000687185.1 Egretta garzetta | reverse complement strand
TACTCTAAGGGTGACAGAGCACTGGAAGAGGCTGCCCAGGGAGGTTGTGGAGGCTCCTTCTCTGGAGATATTCAAAGCCCGCCTGGATGAAGTCCTGTGTAGAATGCTCTAGGAGAGCCTGCTTTAGCAGGGGGGTTGGACTAGATGATCTCCCAAGGTCCCTTCCAACCCTTGTGATTCTGTGATTCATGAAGGCCTGTTTCCTGTGTCACGGCAATGAGCTTTTTGTGCTGTAAGGCTCAATGCTAATGCTATGGGGTCACAGGAACACAGGCCAGTAAAAAATGGTCAAGGGAAGACCTTTGAAGACTACCTCTCTGTCTTTCATTAAAAAGGAAGCATCACTGGGGACATTAACAACTAGATTTCCCTGGTGGCATTCCATATTCATTTATATAAATTAAGGAAAGAACTCCAATATTTCAGTTGCCCAAACTTAGTTTCCATTCAAAGGATTGTCCAGATGAATCCTGAGCAACATATATTGTAAATGACAAGGATTATGTATTTCTATTTTTTTTTAATCCCAAAGTAACAATTCTTTTTTTATTATTAAAATTTATTTATTAACTGTTTTTATGCTTTTAGATATGCAGTATTAAAGCATTTGGAGGATAAAAACTTTATGATGTAACAGTTTCAACATTTAACATTTATTCTTTTCTAATGGCTTTCGAGCAATGTGAGAAAGCATATGAGTGTGAAGTAACAGGAGGAGGAAGGAATAGTACCATCTTTTCCCAGTTTCACTCTGGAAAAGTAAAATAACTTGAAAGTAGCATCCTGAAATGGGGAAACATGGGAAATATTCTAGTCTTCTAACTAGCTGCTTTTTAAAAGAAGCCCAAAGAAGTCTGAGGAAAGCAGAATAATTTCACAAAGGAAACATTCTTTGTGTTTTCTATGCAGAAGCTACAGACTCTTTTACTAACCAAAGAACACAGAAAATTCAGTTTGAATGTTATTATGCCAAAGCAGGAGAGCAAATTCAATCTTTCAGCTGTAAAAAAGAGATTTTACTCCTATTTTTAATGCAAATCCCCAGACACCTTTGCATAGTGTCTCTACTCACCCTTTATAATGAATGGATTCTTCACTGCTGAAATCTTAAAATCTTTATTAAAACTAAGTGCCTTTCACCAGTATGTGTGCTAGTTCAATGACAGGTTTTAGGATTAGGTATAGGAGCAATGAAAGCCTATGCTGTGACTCATGCAGGTCAGATTACTTATCCACAAGGTCCTTTGTGGTTGTAAACCCAATGAATCTAATAATCATATATAAAGGTGGAAAAGCACATAGGCAAGAAGGGAAGCAAAGCAGAAGAGGCGTAACCTAACAGTTTCCTAAATTCCCAAAGGAAATATAAAATAATAAAAATTACTTGGAAGGGAAAAATGCAAAAATTATTCTGATTTTCTTATGTATATGCATACACACATATCACACCTAGGAGATGATCTTAATTTGGAAGCTCAGAGCTGTGTAGATTATTTTTGTAAGAAGTCTCTGCATTAATGCAATTTATATTTTACCTGCCACAGCAATTGATGATCTGATTTAACCCTACCGAAAACTTTTTCCACTATGCAAAATAATTGAAGTAGCATAACTACATGCCAACAATGACGGCTGCCATCCTGGACACTCTGCAAGATAGATATATAGAATTCAACTCACAAGATACGAATCCACAGCCTGATGTTGCCTTATGTTTGTTAAAGCGAGATCTCTCGTCCCAGTGTGTTATATGGGGACAAACAACAATGAACAAACAATTTACCATATCTCAAAAGTCACCACTCACCTGCTGAGCAACAGTAATGGAACTTATACATGTTTATAACCTGTTGCAAATGAAAAGTAACATGGTTTATTTAACTATTATATTTATTCATTATGGGGAGTCTAGAACACAGGGAGTCCAGGCTATGTCAATAGATCTTATTTATGCCATCAATCATTTTTACCATAGAAGAGATTTTTGGAAAGCTATAGTACACTTATCATTGATGATCTCATATAGAAAGATGTTTTAGGAAGATATAAAGAACTAGGGTGAAGCATATTGTTGATTATTATAGCTTGACCGACTTGTTAGAACCATGTTAATGATCATCTGCCAATGCTGTCAGTGTCTCTGCCACTGCATTTCATTCAATTTATTGAATGTAATGGAATTTCATTCCATTTTAAAGCTATACTGTATGGACAAGTACAGTGTTTGTGGAGCAGAGAAACAAAACTCCAGTGAAACAGCTGACATTTATCCCTGAACAGGTAATCATTTCAAGACTTAGATCAAGTAATGAAAAAAAGTGGGGCTTCATCCACCTCCCTGTCCAGGTGCAAAATTTCAGGCATTGCTCTCTAGTCATGCAGCGTAAGAGGTAGGAAATGCTGTTTTCAGGTTTAATGATTTTTGTTTGTTTGTTTATTTGTTTGTAAGTGTTTGGGGAAAGAGTAATATTACAATTCTTCTTTCTTTTTCTTTCACTTACTATTATATGTGGGTAAGTAGGGGATAGCGAACAATAAATTACACTACTTAGAGATGTAGGCTAAGGCTTTTCTTGTCAGTTGTGTCAATAAAGTACACACATAACATCAGTTTCTCATTACACACATCATTCAGACTCATATATTACTCAGTATAATGGGAAAAGGGGCCACTGAAATCTAAAATGAAAAGAGAAATTGAAGTACAACCAGTGAGAAGCAGCTGAGCCAAAAAGAAGCTGTGGCAGTGAAATATTTAGTCACTGCTGCTGGAAAAAGAGCTATCGGCACTGAGGGCATACAGTGCCACATGCTGGGAAGCTTTGCAGCAGATGGGTTTCTGTGGGACTGGAAGGTACTAATTTCTTAATATTTTTTCTTTTTTTTTTTTTTTTTTTTAAATGCATTTGCATTTAATTTAAAATAATTGAATACAAGCACAAAACACAACCCTGGTCATTCTATTGGCCAAATATTGCCAGCTGCCCTTATTGTTTGTTTATACTAAAGGGCAGATGCCACAATTTATTCTTAGCCTAAAATTCTTGTCTTACTAGTTGTACTACTGGGTTACTTCACAATAGTGCTGTAAAGCCTCATATCTGGATCACCCTATGTTCAGAGTTAAGTTAGATCTTGGAGCGATATGGTTCACTCATCTGACTCATAGGACCAGTCTTCCTTCTTCAGGCAAATTCTGCTCTGTGCATTGTGGTCAAATCAGTGCTTTTCCATGTAGGCTGTTTGTAATAATACACTTAGAAACCTTTGATGAATCACAGGGTCATTGATAACATGTACAAAATATCTATGATAGATCAAAAAAAAGGCTGTGCATTTTCCATAGAAGTATGTACAAGTAGTCTTTTAACATTTCATAGCAACCAGCACACAGAGGGTGTGTTATGCATAGTCTAAGGTTAAAACTAACAAATTGTCCCTCGTTTCAACTAAAACTGTCTAACACTCACTGGGAGCTCCTACAATACTTGTTATTACTGTTGCTTGTGTTGTGTTATTACTATTATCATAGAACCATAAAATCATAGAATGGTTTTGGTTGGAAGAGACCTTTAAGGATTACGTAGTCCAACCACCCTGCCATGGGTGGCATCTTTCACTAGATTAAGTTGCTCAAAACCCCATCAAACATGACATAGAACAATTCCAATGATGGGGCATTTACAACTTCTCTGGGCAACCTGTTCCTGTGTCTCACCACGTGTTTTCATACTAAGGCAAAAATAGATGCAACTCACAGGATCAGCTATTCTATTTGGGTAACCAGTTACTTCCTCTCCCTACTTAGAATGTGTCATAGCTTGTTCAGAATGATGCATACAATAGAAAGTCCAAAAAAGGAAAAAAGATAAGGTGTTACTATCCCTGTTTCACAGAAATGGGAAGACTAAAGAACAAGGAAGTAGAGCCTGAACCCCAGGTGATTATTTTAATACCTGAGTTGTCTTTCTATAAAATTTATGAAGTGAACAGAAGATGGAAGAGCAGCCTCATTTCTGACTTTAAAGCTGTGAAAAGCAAAGCAACATTGAGGCTCATTATTAATTATAACATACTAGAAAGGGAGGGAGAGGGGTGGTGGAATTAAAGTCTATTTTCTGAACTAATACTTATAAAAACCGGATGGCATCGTCTGTGATTTCATAAATGTTCTGGAAGAAAGTGTAGTGATTGCATAATAGCCCCATCAAAAGGGTGGTTGATTAGTTTAGTCAATTTGGAATACATTTCAGCTATTATTTTCATTTGTGAAGCAGAGGCTGAATGACACAGTTGCTTTTATCCTGCACACTTTGCAAATGAGCACCCTAAAGTCTGAAGTGGGTCTTTCTTACCTCTTTACAATTTGGGACATAAATGTGAAAACAGTGTTGGAAGATCACAGAGTCAAAAAAAATATTAAATACTTCAGGTTTGAAGGGAATTATGGATGTCTTCTTTTGCAATCATCCGCACAAAACAGGGCCAAAGCCCTAGATAACATATTATCTCCTATAAATACTCCAAGTTATTTATTCCATTACTAGGTCACTGCAATATCTCTAAGAAGATCATTAATACCAGCATGTAGTTGTTCTCTGTGCCATTTGTCAAACAGTTGGACATTTCCATCATCTCTGCTCTCAACTCCATGGTAGAGTCTTTTGATTGGAACTGTGAGCTCTCTGAAATATTTTTCCACACCCAAAAGAACATCATTAGCTCCACAGGGGTGAAACTCATAGCTGACACTGTGCTGGAGAGTATGTAGACTGACCCAAATTATTAATTTTGTATGAAATAATTATTTCATATGTATTTTGTATGACCACAAAATCTGTATTTCAGAAGTTCTGTTCTTCTGACAAACTCTTCAATTATGTCTGCCATCAGTATTTTATCCAAACCTGACCTCATCAGTTGATTCCATCGTTTGGTTTTGGGTTGGGTTTTTTTTTTTTTGGGGTGGAGGGAGGGCAGCGGCTTCTGTTGGTTCTGAACAATAGCTCAATGCCATATCCTTCCTCAATCGTCACATGTAGAGTAGGATTCACTAGCTCAAAAGAACTGCTATATTAGTATGAAACTATGGAAACCATATAGGTGTTCTGGACAGCTTAAATTGTAAGAAAAGAAGCTTTATTCTGTTTTCATACACCTAAGGAGGCCTATCCTCGGTGAGACTAGATGAGACACAAACTGAAGCTACACTGTCTGTATTTAAAATGGGGGCCCTTAGAGTATTTTGAATTTTTCAGTCCAAGATATAAATTAAGTCATGGTCTAAAGCTTCATCACCAGAAACTAGGGCCTTATCCTGTGTATTTGTTTCCAAAGGAAATAAACAAAACTGCATTAAGAAATCTTGCATCACTGACAGTATTTACAGCCAAATCTTGTGCTGGTCTACTTTAGAGTGCAGCATCTTGGGGTGTGTCTGCTGCATACCCCAGGCAAGCTGAGACATATGCACTGAACCGGGATGTTAATGATTTGAAAAAATTGTCATAAATTGGTTTTATTAGCTCTCTTACACATAACTTCTCTCCCAATCCTTGCTAGCATTCTGAAATATTCTTCACTCTAGGGACATTTTTTAGATTTTTCAGGACAGTGTCCGAGAAGTCTATGAAAAGATCAAAACTCCTTTAACCATCATTGTTCATAATTGTGTATGTGCTTATGGATACACTAAGGTATCCACTTCTGTATCCATACAGAAGGTATGCACAACATGTCTTTGTGAATCCCACATACTTCTGGCAGGGAATCTTGTGTTTTCTGTAAAACACAAGAGAGTACCAGATGAACAGCAGGAGCAAAACGACTCTGCCATCAAACCTTGTCAGAGGAGGAAGGCAATGTGGATTCTTACAGCCATTTTCTTTCATCCATTCTTAGCTTGTTATGTCTACCAGAACTTCCTTTGTAGTCCTCTCTTTCTCATCCTATTGCTTTTGTTTCTAGTCTATCATTCACTTTCTTGCTTTCTGTGTTATTTTTCCTCTTCTTTCTGTCCTTCCAAACCACTCCTTTTTTGTCAGTTTGCATCCATCCCCACCTCTGTAAAATAGAGCTTTCAAAGTTTATGTAGTTAGTGCATGTTGCTTGCTGTGAGAGAACGAGGGACACAGAAAGTAGTGACTAATATCAGAATCATGAGTGAAGATATGTTTTATTCATAAACCCTGCATCTCCAGTGAAATTAAAAGCAAAGCAAAGGGTCGAAGCTCTGAACCCTCTTTCCTGGAGCCTGTAAACCAATAAAGGCTTTATATTAGCTATCGATATCTATCTCTGACTTGGCTTAATAACATCTTATTCCCTGTTTTCAGCAGCCATCAATAATATTTCTGCCTGCCCGCTCAGGTCCCCATCTCTGCGTGCAATTGCATTATAAGGGTCTATAAGCCCAATTTGCTTCACATTCTTATTTTTGGAAAAGGCTGGCTGGCTTTTGTAATGAGAGCAGCTGCCAAGAAGGCTTGACAGAATTTGTGGCCCATCTGGCTTATAATCTTCATTCAATATCGCAGGAGCCTAAACTCCCAGACCAACTGATAAGTCAGAGCATACAGGCAAGCGGTGGCAGTAATCTTACTTGTGATTTCTCATTAAGTACAGGGACATCTCAGTAAATCTCTCATATCCTGGATATCATATCATATTTTTTTTTTTTTTTTTGCTAACAAGACCAGTGTTGTTCCACTTTTTAAAATGATGATAAAAAACACAGCAGTTTAAAAAGTAGTTGTGTTCCTTTGTATCATGCTTAAGAAACTAGGAAACCAAGGGTCTGATTCTGCCTTTGAAAGAAACAATAGTTTGCCACTGCTCACACTTAAAGTATGTATGCTGGTGTTGTCCTCTCAGAATCACAGAAAGCAAGACAACAAATGACACTGAGAAATCAGCTTGCAAATTTCCCTGCCACAAAGTGGGATTAGTTTCACCTCCAGGATCCTCAGGCCTCAGTCATCTTTGTAACATCCCCAGACCATCTTTTTAGTGCTTTAAATCCTTACTCTTCAAATGTTTTTCCTGTTATCTCAAGTCCTCCATGACTTGCAGTTTCCACTCTGGACACAGAAACGAGTTGGTTATCCTGCATGCAGTTGTGTCTTACACATCTCTCACTTCTTGAACACAAAAATCTCTAGTTCTTTTACTCTTTTCTCATAAGCCATGTTTTCTAGAGCTCTGTTCACCTCCACTGCTGCTTTCACACTGAGTTCACTTTGTGGACTATTAAATGACATATAGGGATACCTGCATTCCAAATCCATGTCCCATGTTAGGCAGACCACTCAGCTTCCTGAGTTGGAGCCCTGTTGCCCTTTAACATTTCATTCAGCTTTAACTGTCTGAAAGTTAAGCTTTCACTTTAAACTTATCACTTTGGCTCTTTCTGGGAGCCTAGACATACTTCAGATGGCAGAGATGGATAGCTCCAGAGTGCTAATCATCTCACCTAGTTTAGAGATTTATCTTCAGAAGGTTTGAGATGGCTTTTGAGATAACAGACTTTCTCTGTTGACTACAGTGGGGACAAGCTATGACCAGAGGCACAACTTTTTCAGGACTATCAAGATCAATTCTGCTATTAGCAGAGGAAATGAATAATGCATTTTTTTTCTTACAGCTCTGCATGTCACATCTAATTTTTTGATTTCTCATAAAATGAGAAGTCCATGGTTATTGGTCCCCTCTGCTAAGACATTCATCAACCTTGTGATAAAAATTTATCTCATACAGTGCTTATTGTTAATATGTTGGTTTTAATTTTATCTTAGATACATACTTTTCACAAGAACCTCTAAGATCTCCTAGCCCTTTGCCACACCTGGTCAGAAATAACCCGGGAGATATTAAGGGAAGGGATATCAGGCCAACTGCAGAAGCACAGGAACAAACATACGTTCATACAGTATTTTTCACATAGTCTTATGATACATTTTTATAATGTTGAAAATCTCTCTCAAAGCACAGATAAATAAATAATTAAAAATTAAAATAAAATAAAACAAAAAACCATAAAATAAAATAAAATAAAATAAAATAAGATAAAATAAAATAAAATAAATAAAATAAAATAAAATAAAATATGAAGGATCCTAGCTTACCTTAAAGGACAAGTTCATCAATAGGAGGATAGAGAATGTTTGAAAAGTGTATGACCTGATACTGGAAAAGAGAGTGGGTAGTTTAGAAAATTTAGGAACCTTCTTGTCCATTATTTTTTTTTTTCCTCAGACCTAATTGCAAACATGTTAGACACTGTCATAAAAATCAAATGTCCAAATGGACAAACACTTTCAACTGTGTGGTCATCTTCTGTTTCCTAGCATAAGGTTTTATGGAGATGAAGAAAGTAAAAGACTGTTATGAAACTCTGCACAGCATGGCAAATAACTTACTCCACAAGTGGGTCTACTGATTTTTTCAGAGTTCATTGCAATAAGCCCTACTTATTGTATTTCTACCATGTCATGAGAATTGCAAGATAGGAAAAATAGTCCAGGTTAAACAAATTTTACTTCATTTGTTGGCTAAAATTTTCTCTACCCCTATAGCTCACCATGGTCTCAGTTACAGTGGACAGATATGAGAAGGATTCTCATAGTAGTTTTCATGTGTGTCTGTCCTGGTTTTGGCTGCAATAAAGTTAATTTTTTTCCTAGTAGCTGGCATAGTACTGTATTTTGGATTTAGTACAAGAAGAATGTTGATAACACACTGATGGTTTAGTTATTGCTGAGTGGAGCTTACACCAAGGACTTTTCAGTTTCCCCTGCTCTGCTAGGGGCACAAGAAGCTGGGAAGGGGCACAGCCAGGACATCTGATCCCAACTGGCCAAAGGACTATTCCAGGCCATATGATGTCATGCTCAGCATATAAGCTGTGGGAAGAAGAAGGAAGCAGGGACATTTGGAATGACAGCATTTTGTCTTCCCAAGTCACTGTTACACGTGATGGAGCCCTTGTTTCTTGGGGATGGCTGAACCCCTGCCTGCTGATGGGAAGGAGGGACTGAATTCCTTGTGTTGCTTTGCTTGTGCATGTGTCTTTTACTTTACCTATTAAACTGTCTTTATCTCAACTCATGAGCTTTCTCACTTTTACTCCTCCAATTCTCTGCCCCCTCCCTCTGGGGGGGAATGAGAGAGTGGCTGTGTGGTACTGAGTTGTCATCTGGGGTTAAACCATGACAGGGTGACAAGAAGTTATTCTGAAGTAGCATATTTTGGGGAAAGTATAGCCAAAGTTAGAAATAGGTAGCTAAAGATAAGCCACAACCAGGGAACTACATATTACCTGTTTGCAGTAGAGAACCTCAGCTCACTGGACTTCTGACTCACAAACTCATTATCTCTCTGCCCATTAAGTACATAGCTCCATTTAGTTCACTGCTTGTCTTTCTGTTCAACTCTCACCTATTACTTGCTCTGTGCACCATAGAATCATAGAATCACTTTGGTTGGAAAAGACCTTTGAGATCATTGAGTCCAGCTGTTAACTTAACCCTGCCATCCCACCACTAAACCATGTCCCTAAGCACCTCATCTATCCTTCTTTTAAATACCTGCAGGGATGAGGACTTGACCACCTCCATGGGCAGCCCATTCCAGAGCCTGACAACCCTTTCGGTGAGGAAGTTTTTCCTAATATCTGACTCAGAGTTGGTATAAAGCAGTTTATTTCAGTGAAGCTTAATGAGGTTTAACTATAAAGCTTGCCCCCAACCCCAACTTTTTTTTGCATCTGTATTGTATAGAATTTACATTAGGAGAACCATAAAATAAAAGCAAGCAAAAAAAGCAGTCATCAACCTTTAGTGTACTTGGAAAAAGTAATATGGCAGAACAGATTTGTTTCCAAATTTAATCTTTGTGTTTTTCTTCATCAAACTTGCAACCATATTTTCCTGAAATCTTTAAAACTACGAATTGGCTGGTGTGTGAAGTAATGATGCTTGTTCAGTTCGGGGATGCATGCTTCTGATTTGTAAAAGAACTTCAGCTCTTGCTTAGAACATTAAAAACGTGAGTATAGTCACTGCAGTCAGAAGGATTAGTCATGTGCCAAAAATGAAGCAGAAAACTTAAAACTGAAAGGAAAATCACAAGCTGTCTAAACAAATGCTAAACTTCATTTGTTGAACTAGGTTCACAAGCACCAAAAATGTCATTAATTTGGGGCAACTTGTGGCCTCAAAAGCTAACTTGTGCTTGTGGATCTTCACCCAAGTCAGACATACTGAAATTTATTATTATTTATATTTAATGAATTTCCAAGTAGCAGATGAGATCAATGTCCCACCATGCCAGGATTGTTAAAGGGCTTACTGCTCTGAAAGGCTGAAACGATAATAAGGTTAGGTAGGCAAATCATAGGAAGGAAAAATTTCCCTATATCAGCACACTCCCGTTTGGAGTCTCCATTTCAGAGTTCTGGGATGGAAACTCACATTTCAGACAGAGCAACCACCCACCAACTTCCAACCCTTATTCTCATGCTTTTGTAATAAACCCAGCCTTTTCTGTAGCCTTTTCCACAAATATATTGGGTTCCATTCTCTTTTGGCTTAATGGTGTAAAAAGATAAGAAAAAACCCTGCTTGCCTGTAGTTACGTGCTTGATAATTAATTTTAGGCACAACAGTTTGCCAGAGTGGTTATAGCTCCTTCCTCAAGAGAAAGGTACCATATTGACACTGATGTAACTCCAAATGGGATTAAGCTCAGAACACTTTTTTTTTCTGTCCAAGCCTCAAGTAAGGACATTGCTATAACTTACAGAAGAATCACGTTTCCATGTTTTCAGGTGATGATATGTCAGATATTGCTGTGTTCTGGTTATATTTCCTATATAGCAGCTGCTCCAGCTGTTTATACTTGTTAACCAAATGGAAAGGTAGAAAATGGTGGCAAGGGTGAGAAAGAAATAAAAATAACACCAAATTAAGAGTAAATAAAATTATTTCCAAGTCCTCCCTGCAGGATCAGTAGTAGTTTACATCCTTAACAATGTAAGAAGCAGAAAGAAATTGGGGGGAAAAAAAGAGTGTGAGATGGGAAAAAAGAAGGGTCTATAAAAATTCAGCTTCATTAATGGGAGATACAGCAAGAAGGGAGTTCAGGGATTCATTATCTCAAAAACAGCAGTCCAAACTGACAGGAGTGGGTGAAAACTTCCTGACCCCATGGACTAGTGGATTTCATGGTTCCTTGTATTTGTCTTTTTAAAAGTTAGGAGGTGGAGGAAAGAAAAAGAAAAGTGTTCAGTGTTCTCTGAAGCCTTGGGGCTTTTCTGCTACTGTGGAAAGGAAGTAGAGGGAAAAAGAAGCATAAACAAACTAGAGCTCCTGCCTACAAATAACCAATAGAGAGTAAAAATACTATTAAAACTGTACAATAGTTTAAGGTCAATGTATTCCCTTTTCTTAGAGTGTGAAAACCTGACCCACATAAGGTATTAAAATTCATAATACATGAAAATTAGGAACTCCTGGAAGCAGTTTCTGCTTCTATAAGTACAAATTTTCACTGCCTACATCTAGCATTTAAAGGAAACCATCCAGATAATTAAAATGCCTATAAATGAAATGTCAAAGTTAAATGTTTTTCTTCTTTCCTTTGCTTCTTTTTTTTTTTTTAAAAGTCCTAATGCTTATGGAAAGTGAAACCTTTATTCTAAAATAATATGCCTTAAATACCAGTATCTTTGTAAAAGAACAGGATAATTAAGGTTTGCCAAGTAAAATAAGTCTATAGGTCTAAGCATTTCGCTGCTCAGTATGTAACCTTTATGAAGAAGGGGAGGTTTATAATAAGTGTGTATATTGTTTTAAATACTGCCATCATTTCATTACTTTAAACATGAATCAGTGTGCATGTAGCTGTCAGTCCAGTGTTCTAAGAATAAATTAATCATACACACAGAAAAAAAATTAATAAAAAAGTCAGTATTTGGCAGCCTTCAGATTCCTTTTCATAACTCTCATTTTTCTCTGATAGATGGAGCTGATGAAACAAGGAAATAAATCATGCACAATTAAAATGAGTAAAAGCTGAAAAGACTGTATCAGTGATTATATTAAAGACAATAGGAGGTGGAAGGAAGCTGTACCACTAAGAGAATTCAAACATAGGTTGGACTTCCTCATTTGTCATTCATTGACACCAACACCTGAATT